>NC_089756.1:1642997-1720497 GCF_040412425.1 Macrobrachium rosenbergii | reverse complement strand
ATCTCTTCTTTCTGTATTTTCCTTTACCTTCTCTTCTTCCTGATGAACACCTTAATATTCTTTGGTAGCTTGAATTTCAAGTCAGTGGACCCTGTGGGCTTGTTCCATATGATTAGGGTTCATCTTCATAATAATAATAATAATAATAATAATAATAATAATAATAATAATAATAATAATAATAATAATAATAATAATTGTTGACCAATATTAACGATGAAGAGAAAAGAGTCATAAGGAAAATTGAGAAGACTCAACTTGAGATTAATTCGCACGATGCAGCCATCCCTTTTAACAGGACTTATTATTATTATTATTATTATTATTATTATTATTATTATTATTATTATTATTATTATTATTATTGAGTAATAAAAATCCACAATTATATAGTAAATATATTACTATGTAAAAAATCAAAGACTTTCGAACACCTGAACGGTGTTCCTCATCAGTGTTAACGTTAACACTGATGAGGAACACCGTTCAGGTGTTCGAAAGTCTTTGATTTTTTACATAGTAATATATTTACTATATAATTGTGGATTTTTATTACTCAGATTGTTTTTCACGAAATTGTGAATCTATTAGCATTATTATTATTATTATTATTATTATTATTATTATTATTATTATTATTATTATTATTATTATTATTATTATTCAGAAGATAACCCTATTCATAGGGAACCAACCTCTCACAGGGGCTATTCAGTTGAAATTCAGACTTCCAAAGAATATGTTGTTCATTTGAAAGAAGTTACAGAAGATAACAGGAAAATCATAGAGAAGAGAGCACTTATTACAAAAGAAAAAAATTAATTGGTAAACTGATAGATAAAAAGCTAAAAATATAAATAGGTTATTACATATAAAGTGAGTTGTTTTAGGGTTGTAGTGTACTGCATCTTTGCTTGAGGTTTTGAAGTTCTCATTGCACATCTTCAGAGAGACCGTTTCACAGCCCAACGGTGTGAGGTTAAAAGATCTTGCTAAATCTAGTCCTGTCAAGTTAGGTGTTGGTTATCTTTCCAGTTTGTGGTTTAAACCCAAATTTAAGTGGTCAGTCGTGCAGTGTATGCTTTCAAATAAATTAAAAGGAACAATTGCTTGGATATCGAACTGCATTTCTGGCTCTTAAGAATTCTTCCCGGGATAAATTGTTTTGATTTGTAGAAGACTGCATCCCTCCTTCCCCAGCCAGCCACCAACCTCCAGTCTCCCACTGGACTCACTGTGCAGGCAGTGTTGCCAAACACTATCAGATTTAGCTCTTCAGCTTGGCAACTATCGCCATTGTTGTCTTCACAGGTTGAACCCCACGGTGTATTGTTAGTAAAAGGAAAGAAGTAGTAATGGTGTGCTGATATTTGGACTTAGCAACACATAAAATCTCTTATTTCTTAGTAAAAGTGAAAGAAATGTCCATCTTGCTCTCTGTTACTTTGTAGGTAGATGAAATGGACGTTTTGCTTTTGTTTTGCGAAATTTGAGATTTTTATACATCACAAGTTTAAAAAAAAAGGGAGAATTATGAAATAGCCTATATACACGTGGAATGGCTTGTACTATAGGTAACTGGGCACTGTCTTTCGTTATAATTTTTGAAAGTTTAGTTCATTATGGCTAATCGCAGAAACTGGCAGATTATGATTTGCTGACAATTAAATGGCAGTTATAAATTTCCTCTCCAATTATGGACATTTCTTTTTCTGGCTCATTTTTGTTGATTTCTGACACTGCGGAATTTTAACAGTGTCACTCATTTCAGACCCAGTTTCTCAGATTTCTGACTCGGGCTCACTGAAATTAGACCCAATTTCGCCGAATTCTGACTCGGTTTCACTTAATTCAGACCCAGTTTCACCAATTTCTGACTCAGTTTGTCTGATATCAGACCCGATTTCGTCAATTGCTGACAGTTCCTCGGATTTCGGACCCAGTTTTTCATAAGAACTCACGAAGTCAAGGGTCAAGAAATGTGAAGAAGAAGAATATTAATTCGGCCGCCGGTGAGGGAGAGTGCCGTCAGTGCCCCTCGCGCTTCCTTTCTTCAGTCTCGCTGTCCAACACCTCTAGCTGTTACTTCATAGTGCCAGTGTGAGGTTTTCTCCCAGCTCCACCTTGAGATCCTTGTTAACGATGAAACATTGACGGTGTGAATGTCCAAAGTGTCACCAGCAGCGACTGTCAAGTTTTGGAAATAAATCGATCAGTGAAGTTTTGTCCGAAAGTTCAACATTTGCAATCAGTCCAGTTATGAAGTTTTTGAAAAATTGTAATTTATTTGATTGAGTCAGAAATCGGCGAAATTGAGTCCGAAATCAAGGCAAGTGGGTCAGAAATTGGTATAGTTGGGTCTTAAATCAGTGAAATTGAGTCAGAAAAAAATATATAAGTAAAAAAGAAAGCCTTCGGGCCAACCCTGTGAGAGCTGATAATTAGCTCAGTGGTCTGGTAAAACTATTTTATTATTAATAACAGATATCTTTATCTTGCTATCCAACCACTCCAACTCCTTTTCAGTGTCTTAAGAGCTTAATGGCTGAAAGTGGCCACCCAGTTCTTTGCGTACCAGCCTGAATTTCGTAAATGACATCAAGAATAAAACTTAAAAAATTTCAGAATTTCTTTCATCCAGTTTCAGATGGAAATTACGTGGGGCGTAAAATGATTGATAAGATGCTATAATAGTGGAAGCTTGCGTCTCAGAAGTCCTTTATTCCTGACACCGTTAGACTGTGGAACAGTCTCCCTGAGTGAGGATGCTGTGCAACTGGAGCCTCAAAAGTTTAAGCGAAGATGCAATGCATTACTACCAGAAAACAATTCACTTTATATTTTACTAATTTACCTATATATTTATTTATTTGATTATCTATTTATCAATTTATTAATCTATCTTTTTTTCTTTTCTAATAACTGATCTCTTCTCTCTGTATTTCCTATTACCTTCTTTCAAATGAGCATCATATTCTTTAAAAGCTTGAGTTTCAAGTCTCTGGCCCCAGTGAACTTGTTCCATGTGAACACGGGTTTCTCTTCTGAATAATAATAATAATAATAATAATAATAATAATAATAATAATAATAATAATAATAAAAGGCCACGTTTAATCCTCTGCAGGTGGCAGGACGTAACATTTAATCACCAACAGATCATGGCAACAAAACCGCTGCAATAGCGATGACGGTGAAACTTTTGCTCAAAGGAACAAAACTTGTTTACGTCTGACAATATCGCTTCGGTTTGCATATAGAGTAAGGGAGTTTCAGAGATTGTCATCATGTTGAACAGCTGGTGAATGTTTGAGTAGTCTGCTAGCCATAAAGTTGTCAGGCGTATCTCTCTGTCTGTGAACACACACATAGACATATATATATATATATATATATATATATATATATATATATATATATATATATATATATATATATATATATATATATATATATATATATATATATATACTGTATATCAGATTGCATCCCATAACAGCCATCTTGGGTTTTCAACTCGATACCTTATTCACAGAGCTGGCGCAAAAAATACGTCTGCGCACAGACGTATTTCTGGCAGGGTTTTCCCTGTATGAACGTGTTCACTTACGGGGTAATGAACGTAGCCTAGCCTAGGTTACGGGCAGACAGACTCACGCATGCTTCTGCAAGTTAGCTGACCGCTGAAATGTAATTAGCAAAAGCTTCGGGCACGAAAACGGTTTTCGTGAACCATCTTTTTTTGGTTTTGGTTCTCAGAATCTTATTAGAGGAACCTCGTGGATCTCAGAAAACGATTAGAGGAGTTCAGTAAATTAGAGGGTACTGAGAAGCCCTCAGACCGTTACAAAACTGTTTGTAAAATGGACTCCTTCAGACAAAGATATCACATTAAAAAGAGACTGAGAATTATTTAAATGAACGAATGTCTCAGTTTTGGAAAATCGCATTTAAAAACGGAGTTTCTCATTGAAAGTAAACACAACTTTGCACATTCTGCGGACGTACAGAAACATTTATAAAGTTATTTATCAGTTTATTTATTCATTTACTTAAGTAGAAAGTGTTTGCATGAAAATATAATGTAAGTAATAATGAAATCGTCTGATTACAGAAAATGTACAGCTTCCCACAGTCGAAAGTTGGCCACGTGTCATGTAAACATGCTTAATGCTAAACGGCGTAGTATTGTAACGCGTAGGTGTTCAGTATACTGTAGACGCTGAGGGCACCAGGTTCGGGTTACAGAATGTCATTTCGGGTATGGGGCATCTGGACCCATTTGGGGGACCGGGAGTGGTGGGATTTGGGATCCTTGGGGAATAAGGGGCGTGGAGGAGAGGTAGGAAGGCCCAGTGGCCCTTTTGGGGACATAGGGAGGGAGGATATGATCGTAGGACCCCTTGGATTTGGGGGTATTTAGGATAGGGGCTGGGGACCCTCCAACGTGGTACCTTGGGACCCTCTCTTCCTTCCTTCGCTCCTACCTGCCTGCGATACACCCAAGGGGCATGTCTGTTTCGTTGGCCAGATCGGGCAGTGACCTCCCTAATCCCTCACCTAAATCCCCCTCCCGTCCCCTCCCCCTCCTCCTCCTCCCCCTCCTCCTCCTCCTCCTCCTCCTCCTCCTCCTCCTCCTCATCATCATCATCAACCTTACTCAAATCCTTCCAGAACAACAACAAACATTTTTCATATTCGTGTTTCTGTGGAAAAAGATCTTGAATTTAGAATACTATAACAAAAACGTTCGGTTGAAATTCGTTATTTATTTATTTATTTATTTACTGATATCTTAGACTTAGACATACTATGAAAACAATATATATAGCGTCAGCATTTTCTCCCCGACATATAAAAGCAGTAAACGTCAGATTATGCAAGATTTAACTGCCTATTGCTCAATGACGTTTGTAAGATATACGTACTGTACACATGTGTAGAGTCTACTGGTCACTTTTACCAGGAGGCTACCTATGTAATTGTGATAACAACAGTGCCCTCTTAACTATTGAAATCTTCACACTTTTTGGATATGCTTGTTACTATAAAGCCCTAGATCGGTTAAAAGAGCTCTATACACTTTTGGTAGTGTTGCATCTGTTTTTTTGAGAATAGGAATAAACGAATGATATTTTATCTTCTCGCAAATGTTTTATCCAATATGCAGCAGATACGCCTCGCTGTCGAACTTCTCAGTTTCAGAGATCCTTTATTCCTCACACCGTTGGACTGTGGAACAGTCTTCCTGAGGATGTTGTACAACTGGAACCTCAAAAGTTCAAGCGAAGATGCAATGCATTGCTATCCTAAAGCAATTCTCCTTGTGTTTTAATCATTTACTGATATTGCCATCTGTTTACTTATTAATTTGTCAATATATTTTTCATTTTCTAATAACTGATCTCTCTTCTTTCTGTATTTCCCATTACCTTCTGTTACTTCTCTTAACTGAGCACCATACTCTTTGGAAGCTTCAATTTCAAGTCAGTGGCCCTTGTGGGCTTGTTCCGTATGAATAGGGTTCATCTTCTGATTAATAATATTAATAATATCAAGTGGGTAGTTATGATTTTTCGTGCTATTCACGAAGATGAATGTTCTTCACTTTTTTCTCCATTTTTAAAAGATTCATTGCAAGTTTAACATTAAATCTTTGTTATCAAGAAGCGATTATGCACTGAAATATATTTCCGTGCGAGTTTTATACCGATGTTTCAGACGTCATCAAATAAGCTAATATTTTGTTTAAGCTTTGTTATTATTATTATTATTATTATTATTATTATTATTATTATTATTATTATTATTATTATTATTATTTTGGGTCTATCACAGTCATCCTATTCGACTGGGTGGTTTTTATAGTGTGGGGTTCCTAGTTGCATCCTGCCTCTGTAGGAGTCCATCACTTTTCTCACCATGTGCGCTGTTTCTAGTAGCACACTTTTCTGCATGAGTCCTGGAGCTGCTTTGGCATCTAGTTTTTCCAGATTCCTTTTCAGGGATCTTGGGATCGTGTCTGGTGTTCCTATGATTATGGGTACAATTTCCACTGGCATATTCCATATCCTTCTTATTTCGATTTTCAGGTCTTGATACTTATAAATTTTTTCCCTTTCTTTCTCATCTACTCTGGTGTCCCATGGTATTGCCACATCAATGAGTGATACTTTCTTCTTGATTTTGTCAATCAACGTCACGTCTGGTCTATTGGCACGTATCACCCTATCTGTTCTGATACCATAGTCGCAGAGGATCTTTGCCTGATCGTTTTCTATCAGTCCCTCAGGTTGGTGTTCGTACCACTTATTACTGCAGGCTAGCTGGTGTTTCTTTCACAGGCTGCAGTGGAGGCTTTTGCTACTGAATAATGCCTCTTTTTGTACTGGTTCTGTGCAAGCGCCGGACATTTGCTTGCTGTGTGGTTTATGGTCTCGTCTTTCATATTTCACATATCCAGCATACGGGTGAGATGCTATTTCCATTAATTGTTCTTTGGACATATCTTGTTCTTAGGGCCTGATCTTGTGCCGCTGTTAGCATTCCTTCTGTTTCCTTCTTGAGTTCTCCCCTCTGTAGCCATTGCCATGTTTCATCGCTGGCCAGTTCTTTTGTCTGTCTCATGTACTGTCTGTGCATATGTTGTGCCATTCCTCTGTTCTGTTTTTCATTCTCTTCACTCTGTATATTTCTGGGTCTTCGTCTACTTTTATCATTCCTTCTTCCCATGCACTCCTTAGCCACTCATGTTCACTGGTTTTCAGATATTGTCCCATGTTGATGCAGTCCTCTATGCTTAGTAGCCCTCTCCCTCGTTCCTTTCGTGTTATGTATAGTCTATCTGTGTTTGCTCTTGGGTGTAGTGCTTTGTGTATTGTCATGTGTTTTCTAGTTTTCTGGTCTATGTTGCGAAGTTCAGCCTTCATCCACTCCACTACTCCTGCGCTGTATCTGATTACTGGTACTGCCAATGTGTTTATGGTTTTCTTCATGTTTCCAGCGTTGAGTTTTGACTTGCCTATCGGCTTAAGTCTCTCCTTCTATTATTTCCAGGTATTTGTATCCTGTCTCATCTGTGTGTCTGATGCTATTCCCGTCTTGTACCTTTATCCCTTCAGTCCTTGTTACTTTGCCTTTTTGTATGTTGACCAAGGTGCATTTTTCTATTCCAACTCCATCCTGATGTCCCCAGATACAATCCTTACAGTCTAGATTAGGGTATCTATTTCCTTGATGCTCTTCCCATACAGCTTGATGTCGTCCATGAACATCAGATGGTTAATTCTGTTGCCTCCTTTCTTGAGTTGGTACCCAGCGTCCATCTTCTGCAGTACTTTTGTCATGGGAATCATGGCTACTACAAAGAGTAGTGGGGACAGTGAGTCTCCTTGAAAGATCCCTCTCCTGATGTTAACCTCTGCTAGTCTTATCCCAGAGCTTGTAAGTATTGTATTCCAGTTGCACATTGTATTTTTAAGGAAGCTGATGGTGTTTTCCTCTGGCCCATATATTTTCAGGCATCCTGTTAGCCACGTGTGCAGTATCATGTCAAAGGCTTTCTTGTAGTCAATCCATGCCATGCTTAGGTTGGTTCTCCTTCTCTTACTATTCTTCATTACCATTTTGTCTATTACGAGCTGGTCTTTTGTGCCCCTACACTTCCTTCTGCAGCCTTTCTGTTGGTGGGGGATGGTGTTTGTATCCTCTAGGTAGTTGTGTAGCCTTTCACTGATGATACCTGTTAGTAATTCCCACATTATTGCTAGGCAGATGATAGGCTTGTAGGTACTTGCTATATTTCCCTTGTTCATGTCTTTCTGTACTAAGGATGTTCTCCCTGTGGTCATCCATTTGGGCGCATGGTGGTTTGTGATACAGTGCTGGAGTTATTCTGCTATTTGTGGGTGTAGGGCCATGGACTTTGTCGGGACCTGAGGTTTTCCGGTTGGGCATTTTCTTTAGTTGGTGTCTGACTGTATCTGTCGTGATCTCGGCAAACTTTGTTTTATTCCCCCCAGTTCTTCTGCCTTGATTTCCTGGAGCCATGTTGCATGTTTGTTGTGTGATACCAGATTGCTCCATATGTTTTCCCAGAGTCTCTTGCTTGGTTCGGCTTCAGGAATTTCCTGGTGGTTGTCTTCCCCTCCTAGTTGGTTGTATAGTCTTTTCTGGTTGGTTCCGAAGAGTTTGTTCTGTTGGTATCCTTTATTCCTGTTCATGTTCCGTTGGATCTTATTTGCTTTCAGTTCCTCTCTTGTTTTCTTGCTTCTTAGCCTCTTTTCTGCCATCTCTTTCAGTTTACTCAAGTCAGATCTCATTGCCATGATTTGTTTTTCCAGGTGCCTTTTCTAAGGCGGTTACTGTTTTGCTTTCTGTTGGGTTGGTTGTGATGGTGGTGTTGGTGTTTGTATCCCCGTGAGTTCTACTACTAGTCTTGCTCCTGCATATGCCAGGTTATTTTTTTTCTGTGGTACTGTTGGTGTGGATTAGTCTCATTATTTGATTAACTTCACTTGTTTTTTCCCTTAGTTTCTTTGTGTTGTAGGCTTTCATGGAGGGGATCTTTGTTCTTTCTATATCTGGCTTCATCCATTGTCTGAACTTTTCTACCCATTCCAGCCTCTCTGTTACATCTTTGGTGTTTCCTCGTGTGTCGTTGCTTTGTTGCTCATCATTCCTGTTGTCTTCTGTGTCATTGTCTCTTAGTTCGTCTTCTTGTCCTTCGTTGCTGGGTGTTATTTCTCTTTCCAGTTCCTGTTGTACTGTTGTGGAGAGCCAGTTCTTTTTCTTTGTGTTCCTTACTTGGTCTGCCAGCCTTTGTTCTGTTTGAGGGGTGTTATTTCTCTCATTCCAGATATTGATCAGTCTTCTTCTGTATCCTCCTCCTGTCGGGTTGCTTCTGATGTAGCATCTCCATACTTCCTTATTTTCTTCTCATGTCCATTTCTTCTTCTTCTGGTTTGCCTCTATAGCTCCAGTCTATGGTTGCTGTTTACTGTTGTTGTGGTGGTCAGTTCCTGGATGACGACCTCCAAGTACCTGACCGTCATCCACGTCCATTGGGTTGTATACCTGGCTGCCGGACGAAGCTCCTCTGTTGCCAGAGGTTAAAAGATCTTGCTAAATCTAGTCCTGTCAAGTTAGGCGTTGGTTATCTTTCCAGTTTGTGGTTTAAACCCAAACTTAAGTGGTCAGTCGTGCAGTGTATGCTTTCAAATAAATTAAAAGGAACAATTGCTTGGATATCGAACTGCATTTCTGGCTCTTAAGAATTCTTCCCGGGATAAATTGTTTTGATTTGTAGAAGACTGCATCCCTCCTTCCCCAGCCAGCCACCAACCTCCAGTCTCCCACTGGACACACTGTGCAGGCAGTGTTGCCAAACACTATCAGATTTAGCTCATCAGCTTGGCAACTGTCGCCATTGTTGTCTTCACAGGTTGAACCCCACGGTGTATTGTTAGTAAAAGGAAAGAAGTAGTAATGGTGTGCTGATATTTGGACTTAGCAACACATAAAACCTCTTATTTCTTAGTAAAAGTGAA
This sequence comes from Macrobrachium rosenbergii, assembly GCF_040412425.1. Classification (NCBI taxonomy): domain Eukaryota; kingdom Metazoa; phylum Arthropoda; class Malacostraca; order Decapoda; family Palaemonidae; genus Macrobrachium; species Macrobrachium rosenbergii. The sequence continues at coordinate 1,710,949 of NC_089756.1, read as the reverse complement.
AGAAATTTCCATCTTGCTCTCTGTTACTTTTTAGGTAGATGAAATGTGTACCTGGCTGCCGGACGAAGCTCCTCTGTTGCCAGAGGTTCCATTTACGTCGTTGTCGTTTATTCTTTCATTTCTTTCCATCATTGCTGAGTTTTGCTTTTTAACCCATAGCTGGACCCTACCCCATCGGGAATAGGTACTCATTTACAGCTGAGTAGACTAAGGAGGTTATGGTAAAGATCCTCTCCCAAGAAATCAACGCCAAGGAGAGCGGTCACCCATCCAACGACAGACCAGCCCCAGTGTTGTCTAACCAGTCCATCGATGAGCTAAACCACTCTGAAAAATAATAATAATAATAATAATAATAATAATAATAATAATAATAATAGTATTATTATTATTATTATTATTATTATTATTATTCAGTAGATGAGCCCTATTCATATGGAACAAACCCACCACAGGGGTCAAGCCTCCAAAGAATATGGTGCTCATTAGGAAGAAGAGAACTTAAAGGGAAATATAGGAAGAAGAGATCTCGTTTATTAAAAAGAAAAAATAAGTTAACAAATAGATAAAAATGTATTAAAATGTGAGGAGAATATCAATTCGATTACTTCAACACAGCTCGTCTTTGTCTCCCTCTTAGGAACTAGATTCACCTCACCAAGGATTTGACCTTTCGTGTCACGGAGAGACCATTTAGCATTTTATTAAAGAACATTATTATTATAAGAGTCAACAGCGCCGTTGTCTGATCCCTGTACTGGACATAACTGATATTCACTGCTGTCGCCATTAGCATAGTCGTGATAGTTTCTTATTTATATTCTGCCTCTGGGGGATAATTTTCACGTTTTTATCTCTCTCTCTCTCTCTCTCTCTCTCTCTCTCTCTCTCTCTCTCTCTCTCTCTCTCTCTCTCTCTCGACCACCATAATTGCCCGCTTCCGTATATTGTCATCCAAATATGATGAGAGATACATTGTCGAAGGCCAGTGATTTATCTTGTTGTCTGAAGAAGAGGATTCCTGTACTCCATTTAACTGATTTATTATTTATCCCTTCAGGATATCTGCATTTACGAGCTACAATGGCGCTCTGTAAAGGACTGTGGAAAGTTTCCTTGAGGATGTTGTCCAATTAGAACTTCAAGAGTTTAAGCGAAGATGCAACGCATTACGACCTTAAAACAATATTCCTTGTATTTTAGTAATTGACTTACATTTTTATCTATTTACTTATTGATTTGTTATTTCATTTTTTCTTTAATAACTTTAATATCTTCTGTTACTTTTTTCAAATGAACACCATATTCTTTGGAAGCTTGAGATTCAAGTCAGTGGGCCCAGTGGGCTTGTTCCATATAAATAGGAGTTTATCTTCTGAATAATAATAATAATAATAATAATAATAATAATAATAATAATAATAATAATAATAATAATAATAATAATAATAATAATAATATTTTAAAGGTGCGCATAAAATCCTGCAGGTTAAGTGATTTTCATGGTACATTCATGAGTGAATTTACGCATCGAGATTTTTTTGTTTTTATTTCTAACAAGTGTTCAAAGATTTATCAGTTTTTGTTCTTAGTAAATTTGGCTTGTCTCATGTAAGAGGTAACGCATGGTAGGGAACTGGCTTTAAATGTTTAGATTTGTCATAATAATAATAATAATAATAATAATAATAATAATAATAATAATAATAATAATAATAATAATAATAATAATAATAATTTCTTGCTTCTCGCGATTAGAAACAAAAAGTGAATGTTTATCCCTCCTATTATTTACCTGAAGACCTTAAAGCTAAAGCGAGCGAGCGAGAGAGAGAGAGAGAGAGAGAGAGAGAGAGAGAGAGAGAGAGAGAGAGAGAGAGCACTGGGTAGAGGCCTTTGGAAAACGATCTCCCATTAATCTGATCTCGTAATGGGTAGCAATACATTTGACTTAATGGGTATGAAATACGTCTCCTTTGGGCATGACTTACGATGCCCAGTGTCTTGCGACGAGTCGGCTTCAAGGGGCATGTGGGCATGTTGTCAGCGTGACTGATTGCGTCACTGTTGCAAAGGCCATTCAGTTGGCAACGCCTAAAAAAACTGCAGTAATTCTGAGTGACATGATAGTTGGTCGTTACCAGAAGCATCTGAGGCTTCACTTGAGAAGTTGGATATTATAGTTTTAAGGGTCTTATTGTGACCGATTGCCGCTCACGCCAGACTACTCTGGGCTGCCTCAAGGTCCAGTGAAGCCTGTGGTATGTAATGTGCTTATTCATTAAATTTGTTCATTGGACGAATGTAGAATAGAAGGATTTTTACGTTATTCACTAGGCTCTTTCACCCTGTAGGGAAGTAGTGCCGTCAGTGCACCTCACGCGGCGCACTGTATGCATTACCTTAGGCTCTTTGCAGTGTCACTTCGGCCCGTTTCATGAGGCTTTTTCACATTTTTGGCTTTTTTTAGTCTCATTTGACTCACAGCCATTCATGCCAGATTACTTGGTCAAGAGCCTGTGCTGGCGTAAAGCTAGCTCAAGCTAAATTGACTCCAAGACCAGAGGTTAGTTTTGGTTAGGATTGCTGACGTGTCGCGGTGGGCTTGAAAGCCTCGCGTTGCTAAACGAAAAATAACGCATTAATTCAAAAGTAGGGTATATATATATGGGCCAGTATTTTTTAAGCTTAATTTGATTTTAAACTTAAACTTTGATGCCCAGTGCGCGTAAATATCTCTTTATATTAAATATTCAAAACCGGATTGCTATAAAAATGCCTGACTACAATTTGCAAATGAAATTGACACCCAAATAAATATGTCAGTAATAGGTAAATATAATTTAGTAATGCAGCTTAAGTTTGATTTCACTCATCGAAATACCTCTGTTACACCCTGAGTGTCGAAACAACAAATAATACCCCCTCCCTACCCCCTCCCCAAAAGGTATTTTATTACGTAATTTGTTTGTTTTTTGTTTTTTTTTTTTTGCTTAATCGACATCTGAACGACCTAGTCCTCTTAGATACGCAAGATAGTTTTTACGCACTGCGCGTAATTAAACTCAGTTTTCATTCCAAAACTCTACCTTCAGGATTTCATGCCTGTCCTGTGCCTAGGGCAAGGACACCTCCATTCCCCAGGGACTGCAGGAATTGTAAGTCAACTTGCTAATGCTTGCTTTCGCTCTTTCTTGAAATGCTTAGCTTAAAACCTTTACGAACACAGTCAACAGACTTTAATAAACCCAAAAGGGCTCCCAAGGGGAATCAGCCTGCAGAGAGAGAGAGAGAGAGAGAGAGAGAGAGAGAGAGAGAGAGAGAGAGAGAGAGAGAGAGAGAGAGAGAGAGCGGCAAATTAAAGGAAAAGGTGATAACTAATTATTTTAAAGAGTTTAAAAGAGCGAGGGACAGTGGAACAGGTATATATCCTACGAAAGAGGAAAGGACTGAAGAGTGGTTATAAGGGAGACAAGATGAGCTGAAGTATAGGACAACAAGATAACAATTAAGAAGAAGAAGAAGAAGAAGAAGAAGAAGAAGAAGAAGAAGAAGAAGAAGAAGAAGAAAGGTAACAAATCAGGATCCAGAACGTCGAAGCTGCGACAATCGAGTGAAAATGAAAATGTGAAATGTTGATGTCACTCGCACCTGACAGACGGTCGATTGACAACTCGACCGTAACTCGTCGTCCTTTTGGTGGTCGAACTCTGTGAGGCTGGACGCTCCTTGTCAGGACGAGGTCAGTTAATGCTTGAATGATATACTAATCTCCCAGACGAACCAAGATTGAATGGAAGCGTGTATGAAGTACACAATCAATGAAATAGACAAATAAATGAAATGAAAGAATTCAATTAGACGAGATTGGGGATGCCAGGCTCTTAAAGGAGTTTTTTTTTTATTATTGATTGATTTGTTACCGTGACGACAGAACTAAATGCTGACTTTTCTTCAGGACGTCAGTCGAGAGCGATTGAAAGGAACTGAGGTAAAATAAGAATTAAGGAACGTAGATATACAAAATGGACTGAAGCCCTCGTTCGCATATTTTGCTGTTGTAACAGAAGTCAAAATTGATTAATTTTTCTAGATAAGGGTCTGGAGCGATGCACAAACAGGCGTAAAATCAAATCTGAGGAGTAGAGTGGTATATAAGATTGAGGCCAACGGTCAAGCGCCGGGACCTATGATGGGTCACTGAGCGCTGAAAAGTCAATTGAGAGTAAAAAGGTTTGAAAGGCGTAACAGGAGGAAATCTGGCAGTTGCACTTTGAAAGAGTTGTCAGGAGAGAGTTGAGGAAAGTATAGATGGAGGAAAGAGAAAATGTGCGGAGGCACAGCAAAAGGAGTGAAAGGGGTTGCAGCAAGGGGCCGAAGGGACGCTGCCAAGAACCTTAAGGAATACCTACAGTACAGTGCACCACTTGAGGTGCACTTACGGCGCTACCCCCAAGGGGGTCAAATCTGGGGAGCCATAAACAGTATAATGACAGAAATTAGAACTGCTGTATTTCACTCTTGATAACAGTCTATTTTACACTTTTGATAGCAGTCAGGAACAGCGTCCAAGAACTGGGAGTTGAATAAAAAACTGAAGACAGAATTAAAAAAGAAATGAAGGGTTTTAAAACGGAATTAGATTTAAAAAATGGCTTGAAATTTGATGGTTTGTCAAAATATTACTGCTGGTCCTACAGCTACATTGCTGCTTTTCCCACGGCAATAACAACAGCAACTGCAACTAATAGTAGAAGCATTACTAAAGACTAGAGACATGAGAGTACGATGCTCACGCCCTGGAGGGTGACATTTTGTGGTGGGTTTCACCTGAAGGGCGGATTCTGTGCGGTGTCCCTTTTTTCTGGAGGAAGTAAACAAGTCGTGCATAGTAACCCTTCCCCTACACACACACACACACACACACACACACACATATCACATTTTCCCGATCCCCCTCCCCTCCCCTGTCCATGACGCTTACGGCATCGTTGTGTAAAGGATTGTGTTTTCCGAAGCGCAAATTAGTTTTATTTTTTATTATGATTTTTTTTAACCTTTTCTGCATTTTCATAGGGTTTTTTCTTTCTTATTCACTGATTTGTTTTTCATTTTGATTTTGTTTTTAATTTTCACTTCTTTCTGCATAATTTTTCATCGTTTTGACTGTGTTTACCTTTGATTTTTATTTTCTACTTATTTTAGCTGGTTAATTTTATCTTATGACTTTCTTCTGTTATTTAGCTATTTTTCCTTTCCATATTACAGCCAGATTGAAGTCTCTTCAAAGATGTAATATTTACGTTATATGTCTCTTAAGAATGACAATTGAAAGTACTGTAGTGTCTTGTAATAAATAATATTGTGTTGATAACCGCAACAAAAATAAATGATAAATTAACGTTTAATATGCGTTCCTTGTAAACATTTTTATACTTGTTTTTCACTCCTTTGTATTTTCCTTCTATCATTGGTTTCGCTTCTTGAAAGAGAGAGAGAGAGAGAGAGAGAGAGAGAGAGAGAGAGAGAGAGAGAGAGAGAGAGAGAACGCGCAGCGAATACCGACATCTTCATTAACGTAAACATCTCACAGATGTTGTGATCGAATGTCGTCATTCAGTTGACGAGCGTCTTTAGGTAACTATTGTTGGTATCTGTAATTTATGCGTTTGCCTGTCTCTGTGTCTGTCTGTCTGTTAACTAAAGCCACTGGGAACTTTCCCAGTGGCTTCAGCTAAATAAACAAAATCACGCGCTTAATTTTGTGGTCTCTTAGTACTGTCTGTCTGTCTGTAGACAGTAGACTAAAATAGATAAAAGTAAAGGCATATTATTCCATTGAATCTGTCTATTCCACCTGTTGGCTCACCCCCGTAGGGGGGTGGTGCTGTCATTGCATCTCACACGGTATTTAAGGTCTTTGCAGCGTCCCTTGGGCCCCTGGCTGCCACCCTTTCATTCCTTTCACTGTACCTCCATTCATATTCTCTTTATTCCATCTTACTTTCCACACTCTCCTAACCATTGTTTTATGGGGCAACAGCGAGGTTTACTTCTGTTACGATCTTAAAACCTTTACTTTCAATTTCCTTTTCATCGCTGAATGACCTCAAAGGTCGCAGTGCTTGGCTTTAGCCAAAATTTTATATGCCATTCCATTCCCTCTTGACTCTCATCTTCCTTTTACCGACGCGAATCGAATTTGTTTCACTGATCGTCCCAGTGACATTTCAAGGCTTCAGAGTCGAAAATTGCACCGACTGAGCGTGTGGAAGTGGGCCACAGAGCAGCAGCAGCAGCAGCAGCAGCAGCTGCGAAGCAAGCTACTGGGTGTGTGTGCACCTTCCCTAATGCATCTGAAAACAGGCATTTGCGGGACCCCGACCGCGTGGCTACCTGGTATTAACACCAATTTGATGACCTGACCTGCGTGCAAGTGTCTCGAGTTGTCTGATTGATGGGACGTTGTAAGGCAGCGGAGATGATGTCCCCTGTGTAGTTATCGAAGAGGTAAATATTTGTGCCTTTGTGCGCAAGTTCGCTCCGAGCAAAAGTACTGTTCACTCAGGAGAAGGATTTAACCTTGGACTGAGCAGAATAATATTGGTGCACTGCAGGTACAGTATAGTGAAAGAAAGATGGAGCAGAACACACAAATCAGCGGGATCTTGATCATTCTGAGGCCTCATAATAGCATACCTTGATATTCGTTTAGGAAAAGCGCTGAATTCCTTTTTAGACAGTAACACCTCAATTTAGCGGACCTCTGTCCTTATCAGCTACCATATTATGATTGCTTTTTTCTGTGCCACCTTTTGGATTTGATAAATATGTTAATATATCTCTTAAATGATCTAAGTGTAATATACAAGCTAGTTTAGGATAGAGACTATGTGATTTTTCTATTAAAAATAAGATATCTTGAAACTATTCAAGTGTAGTCTATAATAAAGGCCCTTTGGCACTTAACCGACTTTGTTACATATCAGAAAGACCACACTCCCAAAGTCTCTGTCAAGTTGAGATGTTACTCTATAGAGTTGAATGAAAACACACACACACACACACACAGCTGTTATCTGTGCCCATTTGCCACCTGTTAATAATCATTCCGCTTTCTCGTTATAGAACGGAAATGGCGGTTGCAATAAAAGATCGCTGAAGTTTATTTGTGATTTTAGTAGCTGTTTTTTCCTCTTCTTTCGTTGGAATCATTTGGGTGCATATACTTGACCCCCGAGGCTCTCCCATGATGCCCACCGGATTGGTATCAGCGTTCCCTTGGAGGTGAATCTGTGATACATCGTAGCTGGGATTATTTCATCAGTTGTATAATAATGCGCGCTCAGTAGGCTACTGTGCTTCATCAGCTTCCAAATGGCTTCGAAGAGTTGTCGTCTTTCAGGAGGATCTTTTATCTCGACGTCTTCGGCTCCTCTTTTAGAAGCTATTAACATTTTTTATATGTGACCATTTTCCTCTGGTACTAGATTGGTCATCATTAAATTATTTCTTTTAATTTCTATTTTTACGTACATTTTTATCTATTTATTATTTTGTTTATTTATCTGTGTCTCTAATAACTGATCTCTGTCTGTATATCCCATTACCTTCTGTTACTTCTTTCGAATGAGCACCATATATTTGGAAGCTTCAATTTCAAGTTAGTGGCCCCTGTGGTGGGCTTGTTCCATATGAATAGGGTTCATCTTCATAATAATAATAATAATAATAATAATAATAATAATAATAATAATAATAATAATAATGATAATAAAGTATTTAACATCAAGGGGCTGAATAACCAGGCGGCTCCAGTCCCAGGTCACCAGATCAGACTTTCATTAATTAATCAATCAATATTTTATACCTCATCATTACTCATTTTAAGACAAGATTGATGGAGCTTCTTCCAACACATCCAAGGTGGGATTGTTGGGGGTTGGGTAGGTGGGAGTAAGTATTAGCTTGCAGTTGTTGCCTAACACGGGAAAATTGCGTATTACTCAGCACGGACTAGACGAGTTGACTATCTCGATCCATTTGCTTGCTCGCTCAATATGCGTTCTTTGTTCAGGGTCATTTTTATAGGCTGATTCCCTTGGGTTCGGTGGCTCTGGGGGAGGGTGTGGAAAGGGTAGGAGGAGGAGGAGGAGGAGGAGGAGGAGGAGGAGGAGGAGGAGGAGGAGGAGGAGGAGGGGGAGAGGGAGAGGGGGTGGAGAAGGGATGCTATATCTGAGCCTCATTTCGGATTCCTCTCACGTCGTAGGTTCTGGATGGTTCTGGTTTGTTACGCTTCTAGAATCCGACGACTGACTTCAAGGTGGTGTCTTTAGGAAAAGTTTCTTCGGAAGATTTCACTCTCGATGCTTTGGTGCCGTCCGAAATGAATGTCTGATTCGAAGGCTTTTGTTGTTGTAGTTTCTCCCTTCTTAAGTTCGAACTGATCTTGTGGTTTTGGTGATTTAAAAACCAGCCGTCAGTCTGTCTTTTTGTGTTGATTTAAAAAGTTTACGAGTTGATTCAGTCATTTGAAAACGGGTTTGTTTATTTTTGTTGAACGCTGTTTGGATGAATTTCTCGTTTTCTTGTTGACGTCGTCATTTTAAGAGCAGTTGGTAATATTTGTGGTCAATATGCGTTATGTGTATTGCTCATTTTCGCCTTGATGTGAATTATTTAACAGCTGCTTGTAACAAGTATTTTGACAGTCGTAGGTAAACCTAACCTGAGTTTATCAAAGGTGGAAAATATTGATGTATATTTGTTACTATTAAAATTCAACACTGAAAAGTTTGACCTTATTCTGGACTGAGAATGCCCCTTTAAAATATCATAATTGAAAAAAATTCTAATGAGTAAATAATTTGCCGTCCAGAAGAAAATGTAAAGTTGAAATAATTCACAGGCGTTGTTCAGGGTGACTGGAAGGTGCCCAAAAGGTGCTCATGGAAATCAGAACAGTTTGAATTTAACCCAATTACGGCCTTATTAATATGCAGTCAGAAGAGGGTGCATTTTTTTTTTACCATGGTACAGAATCCAATTCTTATCTTCCTTTTCCTAACAAAAGAAAGGGCACGAGACATGAAGGTTTTTGAAAATGACCTTCAAGTTGTAATAGTTTCACCGGAGAATGTCAAGAACGTAGTATTCGTATCTGTTGCAGATGTAAATTATTTACGTGTTGTTGAGAGGGCATTGAAATTTGTATTTACTCCTCTGCCTTTTATTTCTTTTCAAAAACAAATTTCGATTCAATATGTACTGTCAGAAGGACGATTGATAAGTCAGTGGATGTTGAGTTTTTAATATTATTATTATTTTTGTTTTTGGTCTATCACAGTCATCCTATTGGACTGGGTGGTTTTTGTAGTTTGGGGTTCCGGGTTGCATCCTGCCTCCTTAGGAGTCCATCACTTTTCTCACTATGTGTACTGTTTCCAACAGCACACTCTTCTGCATGAGTTCTGGAGCTACTTCGGCTTCTAGTTTTTCTAGGTTCCTTTCCAGGGATCTTGGGATCGTGTCTAGTGTTCCTATGATTATGAGTACAATTTCCACTGGTATATCCCGTATTCTTCATATTCCTGTTTTCAGGTCTTGATACTAATCAGTTTTTTCTGTTTCTTTCTCTTCTACTCTGGTGCCCCATGGTATTGCGACATCAGTGAGTGATACTTTCCTCTTGATTGTGCCAATCAGCATCAAGTCTGGTGTATTGTCACGTATCATCCTATCATTATTCTGTTCTGATACCATAGTCCCAGAGGATCTTTGCCTGATCGTTTTCTATCAGTCCCTCAGGTTGACGTTCGTACCACTTATTAATGCAACGTAGTTGGTGTTTCTTGCACAGGCTCCAGTGGAGGCTTTTGCTACTGAATAATGCCTCTTTTTGTACTGGTTCTGTGCAAACGCCGGACATTCGCTTGCTGTGTCGTTTATGGTCTTGTCTTTCATATTTCACTTCCTGCATATGGGTGAGATGTTATTTCCATCTATTGTTCTTTGGAAATATCTTGTTCTTAGGGCCTGATCTTGTGCCGCTGTTAGCATTCCTTCTGTTTCCTTCTTGAGTTCTCCCCTCTGTAGCCATTGCCATGTTTCATTGCTGGCCAGTTCTTTAGTTTGTCTCATGTACTGTCTGTACATTGGTTTGTTGCCATTCCTCTGTTCTGTTTTTCATTCTCCTGTCTCTGTGTATTTCTGGGTCTTCGTCTACTTTTATCATTCCTCCTTCCCATGCACTCCTTAGCCACTCGTCTTCACTGGTTTTCAGATATTGCCCCAGTGCTCTACTCTCGATGTTGACGCAGTCCTCTATGCTTAGTAGACCTCTCCCTCGTTCCTTTCGTGTTATATATAGTCTGTCTGTATTTGCTCTTGGGTGTAGTGCTTTGTGTATTGTTATTTGTTTCCTAGTTTTCTGGTCTATGCTGCAGAGTTCAGCCTTCATCCACTCCACTATTCCTGCGCTGTATCTGATTACTGGTACTGCCCATGTGCTTATGGCTTTCGTCATGTTTCAGGCATTGAGTTTTGACTTGAGTATCGCCTTAAGTCTCAGCATATATTCTTTCCTGATCGTGTCCTTCATCTCTTGGTGTTTTATATCCTCTCCTATTATTCCCAGGTATTTGTATCCTGTCTCATCTATGTGTTTGATGCTGTAAGGGACCGCATTAGCGGTCTTACGGGCGGGCACGCGTGTGTGTGAATCATCCAATGGACAAAAACAAGACAAAGCATCCCGCTTTCTCTCTCTCCCTCCCGTGCATCAGCTGGAAGGGACAGCTCGAAGGAACGCAGCTTCTACCATACAATATTTCTGTCTGTTTCTCTCTAACCATTGTTGTCACGATTCATGTACAATCACCAGTACTTGCATTGCCATGTAAGCATTCCAATCATGTACTTATAATGTTCCACCGAACATTCTGTATCAAACTGTATGTATGTTTCTGTTTGTGAAGACGCCAAACGTCTCGCCATTCCACATATATTATGCTACTGCATTGTATTTATTTATCTGTCTCGAATCTCATGCAAATGTCCATATGTGGAATTTCCTGGTGTTTCCATTGAATATGTTTTATCATTGTACGTTTATTATGTCTCTCACAATCGCCATCTGTTTGTCTGCCGACAAACACAGATGTCCAAAATATTACCTCTGTTTTGCCCTGTCTGTGTGTAGAAACTACTTTGCGGCTCGCACCCGCCAATAAGAACTTCGAAGATTCTGTACATTGCTTCAGTAAGGAACCACCAATAAACTAGACAACACCCAGCCATTATGTCACTCAATCTCATCCTTACACTGGTGACCTCGGAGTGACCCGAAGGGGCCGATGGCAGACGTCCGACCCACAATGATGACCCACGCGCCAACGAACCCTTCGCCCCCTTCCTGACTCAGCTTCCTGCCGTTCCCGAGCTTTCAGGTTATGTCCGACCCTCCGAGATGACCCACCCCACCACAGGAACCCTGGACGCCTCCTCCAGGCAGCCTGCCGCCGCCCCCGAACTCGTACCAGATGACCTGACCAATGAAGGACCAGCCGACGTCATCCTTCAACCCGCTGCGATCCTCCTCGAGTTCCTGCTGGCCGGCACCGCCCTTCAGCCTCCTGCCCAAAGCCCAAGCCCTTCGCGCCCATTCGAATTGTCAGCAAGACGATTTCTGCATCAGGGCCTTGCTTGGGGGCGGGGTGGGAGAGTACTGTAAGGAACAGCATTGGCGGTCTTACGGGCACATGTGTGTGTGAATCATCCAATGGACAAAAACAAGACAAAGCATCCCGCTCTCTCTCTCTCCCTCCTGTGCGTCAGCTAGAGGGGACCGCTCGAAGGAACGCAACTTCTACCATACAATATTTCTGTCTGTTTCTCTCTAACCATTGTTGTCACGATTCATGTACAATCACCAGTACTTGCATTGCCATGTAAGCATTCCAATCATGTACTCATAATGTTCCACCGAATCTTCTGTATCACACTGTATGAATGTTTCTGTTTGTGAAGATGCCAAACGTCTCGCCATTTCACATATATTATGCTACTACACTGTATTCATTAATCTGTCTCGAATCTCATGCAAACGTCCACATTTGGAATTTCCATTCCTTTCCATTGATATATGTTATATCATTGTATGTTTATTATGTCTCTCACAATCGCCATCTGTTTGTCTGTCGACAAGCACAGATGTCCGAAACATAATCTCTGTTTTGCCCTGCCTGTGTAGAAACTACTTTGCAGCTTGCACCCGCCAATAACAACTTCGAAGATTCTGTACATTGATTCAGTAAGGAACCACCAATAAACTAGACAACACCCAGCCAGTATGTCACTCAATCTCATCTTTACAATGCTATTGTCGAAACTTCGAGAAGAGAGATTGTACTTTTCCGCAAGTTGTGGTGTAATTTTATGTATTTCTAAATTTACGTAAAGTGGAAATGTGTATTATGTAGAAGAAAGATATTATGTTTTGTTGTGTTTGTATTTAGTTGTGAAGAGCATTGTTTTTGTCTGTTTCGTGTATTTAATTGTAAGTATGCGTAATAGTACTTAAGTGCCGGTCATCAGCTGTTGGTTGGTAAGGTTGTTAGTCGGATGTTTGATGTTGGTCGGCGACGCTCGTGAAGTCTGTCTCGTTTCAACTTTGGTGCAGTGTAGCTGTACTTAGGAAGGACTAAGGATTCAGCCATAGTTGTCGGTGCATTCAAATCCACGTAAGTATTCCTTTTCATCTTAAAGTTCATTTAGGAAGATTTCCTTTAGGAGACATGTGTATCTAAATGTAAGAAGAATTTCTTGGAGTGTGCTTTGGATGAGGGTTACAAAGTAGAGATTGTGCTCACACCAATCCCCAATCCCAATCTCAGTTCAAGCTAAAAATATCGAATACGCCATTTGAACTGACAGTAAGTTTGTACCATTTCTGTCTTAGATAATATACACAATGCAATATGGTTTTGATTGTGAGTTAGGATAATACAGTTGAAGTAACCTGGGTGTCATAGCATGAAACTTAGGCACCGATTAGGTTAGTACATTTCAAACCGTTTAGGCTATACGATCACTTTACGACTTGAAATGCTATACTTATTCTGAACAAGTCAGAATAAATTGGTGCCGTGACCATGATCGTTGTGATTGGTTGTTGTAACAATGATCTGTATTGTTAGTGTTTATGAAATTTTAAGAATTGTTGTGTTACTTGGCGACAATGAATAAAAACATGACTGGCTGATGGTGGCGACCATTTTAGAATTAGTCACGTGTTAGCCTAGCCTGAAATGGATAAACAATAGGGTTAACTTGGTCAATCATCGCCTGGCCTAACTGAAGCCTGATCTTTTATAATACCTTGGTAGGAAGTTTAACTTTCTTTCTGTTTTGAGAGTATCGTTTTTTGGATAAAATGGCTACAGCCTATCCAGATGTATTTCTTATAGAGCGGAAGGTTGATGTGGTAGGATATTCTCATGTAAACATCTAAGTCATTTTATGACAGGATGCTGCAGTAAAAGTGACATGAGGCAAAAGCAGCCCCTGTATTATCACACTTTTGGAAAATCAGGGGTAGTGTGTGATAACTTACTGGACCCTGTACTAGTAACCAGACTGATAGAATTTGCCCCAGATATCGTTATCCTGTACATCAGAGGAAACGATATTAATGTAAATGATGATGATCCAGAATTGGCAAGCAAGGTCAAAAATAAGATTTTAGGGCTAGTAGAGAGATTGGAAGGTATTAATAAATTGTAAGATTTTGATGGTTAGTCTAGAGATTTGTTACGCTCCTAGAAACATCCCTAGGGATAGATATTGAGCATGACAAAATCTACTAAACCAATTATTGAAAAGAAACAGAGAAATAACTTATATTTTCAATCAGTTTGTAGAAAGAGACTTTGCCAGTGATAGAGTGCATTTCCAATAAGATAGTTATAAGACGCTGGCGAGTCAGTTATGTGAAGCAGCAGATGCCTATGCTTTCAGTCAGGATTGGTAAATACCAGCAAGGAGTCCTTATTTTTGCAGCAGGTATCATATACCTGTTGGCTTTGGTAGTAGAGGATGGTTGGATGACGAAGTCATAGTCATCTGGGGAATTGGTCCCTGTTTGGCAGCAGATTTGCTGCCTCGCCGTTTCTGCCGTGATCATCTGTGTGTTGGATGTGTTCCTGTTTGCAGTCACTGGCTGCTTCGATGATTGCACGGAGTTCGTCTGAGTATCTTCATCCTCTTTGACAGCTGGGTCTGTCTCGACGTCTCTATGGAGATAGTTTTTTTTTTTTGTATTGTGCTACTCTGAGTGTTTTTTTAATGCTGTTTGATTCTATTTATGCTGCTTGATTGTTGTTAATTATGTTTTAAGTTGTGCTTTCTATTTATGCTGCCTGTTGTTTATTTGTAATGTAACTGTTTGGTCATTTGTGATATAGCTAAAGTGTTTGGTGACTTGCACTTTGTTGTTGATTTTGAGTTATTGTAATGATTGCTGTTTATTATTTGTTATTGATGGTTTGCGTAAAGTAACTCTGTTTTAGCTCCATTTATTTTTGCTTTTGACTGACTCTGTTAATTGTGATTTGTTTAATGCCAAACCTGGACTCATTTGTATATAATGTAAATAACTGTAAAAATAATGAATTGGTTTAAGGTGACTTCTTCGTTTTGTTCAGCTCCTTCCTTCTTTGTCTGTCTCAATTTCTGCCGGCCATTCCAGTCCCGTATTTTTTTTTTTGTATTTAAGAACCTGCTGAGTGGGTTCATTACATAGGCTAAGATGTCGGACATGGAAGAATTAAAAAGACGGCGGTGTTTTAAGTCTGTGATAACTAACTGGTCAAAAAAGATTGAAACCACTATTGATACTGGTGATAGTAGTATTTCTTCATTGAGAGACTCCTTGAAAGAATATTTGCAGAAAATCCAGGAATTGGATAATGAAACATTGGATCTAACGGATCCTGGAGGATATCCCGACCAAATTATGAATCAAGCTGAATATAGCCTGTTAAAGCTAGTGTAAAGTTACCTAAATTAGACCTCAAACTTTTCGATGGTGACGTATCGGAATTGAATTCATTTTGGGAACTTTTTGAAGTATCAGTACACCAATGTACTGATTTTGAGAAAATGCTGAAGTGTCGTATTTGAAGGGCCTATTGGAAGGTTGAGGCTCTAGAACTGATATCAGGGTTTAGATGAGAAGGTGATCAATATTTGCAGTGCTCTGCACCAAACTACCTAGTAATGTAAGTGAAATAATAAAACGAGGGTGTGGAGATTGTCTTAAGTTTGATACTTTTAAAAAATATCTTGAAGAAATACAGGATTTTAGGGCTTTTCCACAGACTGAACCAGTAAAAGCTAAAACATTAACAACAGTATCTGCTTTCGCAGTAGAACAAGGGGCAATTTGTAAGACAAAAAAAAAAAAAAAAACAACATCGGTAAGGCCTAAAGAAAATAGAAACAAAGTCAAGGTAAACCAGGTTAGAGGATGTGCATTTTGCGGAGGCAGTCACATATGGACACACTGCAAATCCTGTGTAACCAGAGGAGGAAAGATAGAACGACTTAGAACTCTGGGCCTGTGTTTCATATGCGAATCCAATAAACATTTCAATTCTGACTGTGACAGGCAAGGTTGTAACAACAGCTGCACTGTTAGACATCATAGTGCTATATGTAATTGAAACCAACCAAATAAGTCTAAGGTAGGTGGGGTACTAGCTGGAACACTCTCTCTGACCAATAAGAGGGAAATAAGAGGACTAGGAAGTCTATCTTACCTACAGCCTTAATAACTCTAAAGGATTAAAGAGGTCGCATTGTGTGAAAGAGGGGTTGTTGGATACCTGTGCTGAGAGATCATTTATGAAGAAATCTGCTCTTGAGGGACTCCATTATAAGAGCAAGAAAGTTGAAAATTTATCATTGTTATGTTACTTGACTTCTACAACTGTTAAGGAGTATGAAATGGTGAACATCGCTGTACCTCACTGGGGTAGATTACTAAATATGGATTGTATAGTGGTAGACAAACTACCAGAATATGCAAAGAAATTAGGCGTTAAGAAGACCATGAGGTCGTTGTGTAGAACGAAAATTAGCTTGGCTGATAAGATTTTGATCTACCCATAGAGAAACAGTTGCCTATAGAATTGTTAATAGGGGTTGACAATGTGTACAGCATTTTACATCCAAGGTTTAGGAAATTTGAAAATTTAGTATTGCTACCAACCATATTTGGTTACATAGTAACTGGAACCTGTAGTTCTCCCACCAAGGAGACTGATGTTTCAATTTTAAAACTGGGCACTGGAAACCTACGGCATAACTATGGCTGAAGGAGCTACTCATTTAAAGGATCCAAGGGAAGATCTTGAAACTTTATGGAGTTTAGATCATTTAGGCATTGACTACAGTGAGATAACAGAACAGGAACAGAAAGTATTGGAGAATTTTGAAAGTACTGTAACCTTTTCTGAAATTGACAAACAGTATGTTGTGACAGTGCCTTGGAAAGGCAATAAAAGGAGATTAACTTCCAATTTTAGGTTGGCTATGAACAGATTAAAGCAACAGTGTGTCAAGTTTTGGAAGGACACTTAGTATCTAGAACACTACCAGAAAATCCTGAAGGATCAGAGGGGATAGGAGGTTCATAGAGAGACTGCCGTTTCTTGCACATCGTGTTAAAAAGGACATTGCAACAACCCTTACTAGGATAGTATTTGACTGGATTGTTTGTGGACAGGACCACATATAACAACTGACCTACTCAGAGTCCTAGTGCAGTTTAAAACAAAATCATTTGCCTGTATTAGTGACATAGAGAAGGCATTTTTAATGGTGCAGCTTAGGGGAGAAGATAGAACTATACTAGATTTTTATGGTTGGAAGATCCGACAGACCCTAACAGTAAATTGTTGGTGTATAGGTTTCGAGTTGTTTTATTTGGAGCTATATGTTCTCCCTTTCTGCTGAATGCAACGGTTAAGAAACACCTATCTATAATAGAAAGTGACGTAGAAACGATAAAAAGAGGATTATATGAAGATAACTTGCAGTTCACCAGCAATGATGATAATGAACTGGTAAATTTTTTCTTTGAAGCAAATAAGATATTTGCACAGGCACATTTATACCTGAAGGAGTGGACGAGTAGTAGTTACTCGTTGCAAATATTGCTAGAGCATATGGGATTAGTGCCAGAGAACAACCAACTCATAAGGTCTTAGGTCTGAACTGGGATAAAGAAAAAGATACCTTGACATTACATCCTACTAAGATAAATAAGTCCAGCCAGACTAAGAGAGAAGTGTTAAGAACTGTTGCACAGATTTATGATCCACTGGGAGTACTTCTACCTGTTACTATTAGGGCAAGGATATACCTGCAAAATTTGTGGAAGCAACAACTGGATTGGGATGAACAACTCCCAGGACCCCATTACAGAAACAATGGGTTGAGTTATCCAAAGACTTGGAAAAATGTCTTGATATTTCCTTTCCTAGGAATACTAGACTAGGAGAGGGGGACTCCTTACATATATTCTGCATTGTGTAGCCTATAGAGTTAAGAACGAAAACTATTATTTAATGATGGCAAAGGTAAGAAAAAAAGTTAAGTATACCTTAGTTTTACCAGACCACTGAGCTGATTAACAGCTCTCCTAGGGCTGGCCCAAAGGTTTAGACTTATTTTACGTGGCTAAGAACCAATTGGTTACTTAGCAACGGGACCTACAGCTTATTGTGGAATCCGAACCACATTATAGCGAGAAATGAATTTCTATCACCAGAAATAAATTCCTCTAACTCTTCATCAGCCGGCCGCGGGAATTGAACTCCGGTCTATGGAGTGACAGTCTGAAGCTCAACTGGTTCGGCCAACAAAGGGCTGGCAAAGGCAAGAGTAGAACCCATAAAAGAATTAGCTGTTCAAAAAATGAGTTGATGTCATTGTTGCTAGCAGCAAGAATAGCCAAATTTATTAAAGAATCCTTTGAGAAGGATGAATTTATTGGACTGTTCGTTTGAACAGACAGTGAAGTTGCCCTAAGTTGGCTAGTGTCAAAAAGTGTTCTCCCTGTATTTGTAAAAAAATAGAGTACAGGAAATAAACTCTTTAATTCCAGAGGCGGTCTTGTTCTATGTGCCTTCGGATGATAATCCCAGTGATTGGCTGACAAGTGGGGAAAGGACAGAAATGATCTTGGATAGTTCTTTCTGGTGGGAGGGATGGACCCCCCTGGTTAAAAAATTCCTCTTGGCCAATAGAAGGTCATGGGTTGGTGCATCACTTGTGCAGGGTAGGAAGAGAACATTTTGGTCAATACTGTAGGGGACAACCTGAATGGTGATACTCACTTGCTGAATTGGGAAAGATTCAGCAAGGTTAAAAAGGTCTATAGGACCACAGCGTAAATCCTACGATTTTTGAATAATTGTATGAGAGTTTGATGAAGGGGGTAAGAAAACCAAAACTCGCTCTCATACATCAGTTGAATCTTTACCTGGAAAATGGAGTAATAAGGTGTAAGGATAGACTAGAACACACACAGTTACCTGAAACTGTTAAGTTTCCTATACTACTGCCAAAGAGTTGCTACGTTACTCGGGTAATTATTAAAGAACATCATGATGCAAATGCTCATGTGGGAGTAAATGCAACTTTGGAGAGTGTCAGGCAGGAGTTTTGGATCCCACAGATAAGGCAACTAACCAAGAGTATATTACACCATTGTGTTATTTGTAGGAGAATGCAGCGGAGGCCTTATAGGCCCAATATAGTTCCTCCATTACCTGAGTGCAGGGTGCAGTGTAAGCAACCTTTTAATACCACAGGCGTGGGCTACACCGACGCATTATGGGTTAAGGGAAAGGGACAGAACCCTGAGAAGGCTTATATCATTTTATTTATGTGCCCGATAACCAGAGGCATACATGTGGAACTAGTTGATAACCAGCCCTGTGACTCGTTCCTCATGAGTTTTAGAAAGTTCTGCAGCAGAAGAGGTTTCCCAACACTCATTTTGAGTGACAATGCTACCATGTTTGTAGTGGCATCAGAATATCTTAAGACCATGTTGGAGAATCCCAGGGTAAAGGAACATCTGTTAGATATAAAGTGTAACTGGAAGTTCATTCCAGCGAGAGCACCGTGGTTTGGTGCTATATGGGAATGGCTGATAGGACTTCTTAAGTCATGCCTAAAAAAGATTGTAGGCCAAGCCTTACTCAGTTTTGAAGGACTGACCTGTGTGCTGATAGAACTAGAAGGAATCATCAGTGATAGACCATCAGGTTACACTCCCGGGGATTTGAATCAATTGGAAATTTTAACCCCTAACCATTTGATTCTTGGAAGAAAGCTTAAGTCCTTCCCAAAAGAAGTAGTGAATTGCGAAGAGATCTCTGGTGACCCTACCTATGGACGGAGAGAGTTCACCGAGAAAAGATTCCTGTATGTATCCAGTTTGTGTGACAACCTGTGGAGAGGATGGGAGAGGGAATATTTAACAACATTAAGAGAGACCCATCGAGTAGGAATGATGCATGGCTCTTGGCCCAGGATAGGGGAAGTAGTCCTCATTCATGACGAGGGGCCAAGGAGCAAGTGGAAGTTGGGCCAAGTGATCAAGTTATATGTGGGGTGAGACAAGTTCCAAGAGTGGCTACTATAAGAATGGCCCATAGCCAGCTCATGAGACCTGTAATTAAGTTACATCCTTTAGAGCTGTGGGAGGAGATAAGGGAAATTAATCCTGCGACAGAAGACATTCTGTCAAGCACCTGCTAGAAAGGCGTTGTTAAGAACAGGACTGTTGTAAATAATGTAGGCATAAGTTTTTCTTGTGGGGGAGTATGTTGAAGCTTCGACAGGAGAGATTGTACTTTTCCGCAAGTTGTGGTATAGTTTTATGCATTCTTTCTAAATTTACGTAAAGTGAAAATGCTTAGTATGTAGAAGAAAGATATGTTTTGTTGCTTTTGTACTTAATTGTGAAAAGCATTGTGTTTGGCTGTTTCGTGAATTTAATTGTAAGTATACGTGTAATAGTGCTTAAGGGCCACTAATCAGCTGTTTTTTGGTAAGGTTGTTAGTCGAACGTTTGATGTTGGTCGGCGAGGCTCATGAAGTCTGTCTCGTTACAACTTTGGTGCAGTGTAGCTGTACTTAGGAAGGACTAAGGATTCAGCTGTCAGTGCTTTCAAATCCGCTTAAATATTCCTTTTCTTCTTAAAGTTCATTTAGGGAGATTTCCTTTAGGAGATGTGCATATCTAAATGTAAGGAGAATTTCTTGGAGTGTGCTTTGGATGAGGGTTTCGAAGTAGAGATTGTGCTCACGCCAATCCCCAATCCCAGTCTCATTCAAGCTGAAAATATCGAATGCATTTTTTGAACTAACAGTAAGTTTGTACCATTTCTGTCTTAGATAATATACACAACGCAATATGGTTTTGATAGTGAGTTAGGATAATATAGTTGAAGTAACCTGGGTGTCATAGCATAAAACTTAGGCACCGATTAGGTTAGTACATTTCAAACCGTTTAGGCTATAAGATCACTTTACGATTTGGTGTCACTTTGCCTTTTTGTATGTTGACCAAGGTGCATTTGTCTATTCCAAACTCTATCCTGATGTCCCCAGATACAATTCTCACAGTTTGGATTAGGGTATCTATTTCCTTGATGCTCTTACCACGCAGCTTGATGTCGTCCATGAACATCAGATGGCACCAAGCATCCATCTTCTGCAGTACTTTTGTCATGGGAATTATGGCTACTACGAAGAGTAGTGGGGACAGCGAGTCTCTAACTATTCTTCATTACCAATTTGTCTATCAGGAACTGGTCTTTATAGCTTTTCACTGATGATACCTGTTAGTAACTTCCACGTTATTGGTAGGCAGTCGATAGGCCTGTAGTTACTTGCTATATTTTTCTTGTTTTTATCTTTCTGTACTAAGGATGTTTTCCCTGTGGTCATCCATTTGGGTGCATGGTGGTTTGTGATACAATGCTGGAGTTGTTCTGCTATTTGTAGGTGTAGGGCCTTGAAGTTTTTGAGCCAGTATTCATGGACTTCATCGCGACCTGAGGCTTTCCAGTTGGGCATTTTCTTTAGTTGGTGTCTGACTGTGTCTGCCATGATCTCGGTGAATCTTTGTTTTATTATCTCCATTTCTTCTGCCTTGACTTCTTGGAGCCATGTTGCATGTTTGTTGTGTGATACCAGATTGTTCCATATGTTTTCCCAGAGTCTCTTATTTGGTTCGGCTTCAGGAATTTCCTGGTGGTTGTCTTCCCCTCCTAGTTGGTTGTATAGTCTTTTCTGGTTGGTTCCGAAGAGTTTGTTCTGTTGGTATCCTTTATTCCTGTTCATGTACCGTTGGATCTTATTTGCTTTTGGTTTTAAACCTCTGTTTTATATCTTCTATTGTGTTGTTTAGTCCCTTCTCCTGTACTTTGTATTTCTCTTTCAGTTCCTCTCTTGTTTTCTTGCTTCTTAGCCTCTTTTCTGCCATCTCTTTCAGTTTACTCAAGTCAGATCTCATCGCCATGATTTGTTTTTCCAGGTGCCTTTTCCAAGGCGGATGCTGATTTGGTTTCTGCTGGGTTGGTTGTGATGGTGGTGTTGGTGTTTGTATCCCCCATGATTTCTACTACCTGTCGTGCTCCTGCATATGCCAGGTTATTTGTTTTTGTGATACTATTGGTTTGTATTGGTCTCATTATTTTATTAACTTCACTTGTTTTCTCCCTCAGTTTCTTTGTGTTGTAGGCTTTCTTGGAGGGTATCTTTGTTCTTTCTGTATCTGGCTTCATCCATTGTCTGATCTTTTCCACCCATTCCGATCTCTCTGTTACATCTTAGGTTGTTTGGTAGCTCATCATTCCTGTCGTCTTCTGTTGTATCGTCTCTTAGTTTGCATAGTTTGTCTTCTTGTCCTGCGTTGCTGGGTGTTATTTCTCTCTCCAGTTCCTCTCTTTCTGTTGCAGAGAGCCAGTTCTTTCTCTTTATGTTCCTTACTTGGTCTGCCAACCTCTGTTCTGTTCGAGGGGTGTTATTTCTCTCATTCCAGATGTTGACCAATATTCTTCTATATCCTCTTTCTGTCGGGTTGCTTCTGATGTAGCATCTCCATACTTCCTTGTTTCTTCTCTTGTCCATTTCTTCTTCTTCTGGTATGCCTCTGTAGCTCTAGTCTCTGGTTGCTGGTTACTGTTGTTGTGGTGATCAGTTGCTGGATGATGACCTCAAAGTATCTGACCGTCCTCTCCGCTCATTGGGTTGTATACCTGGCTGCCGGACGAAGCTCCTCTGTTGCCAGAGGTTCCATTTACGTCGTTGTCATTTAATCTTTCATTTCTTTCTATCATTGCTGAGTTTTGCTATTTAACCAAGCGGAGTAGACTGAGAAAATTGTGGTAAAGATCCTTTCCCAAGAAAGCAACGCCGAGGTAAGAGGACCACCCATCCAGAGACTGACCAGCACCAATCTTGATTAACCAGCCCAGCGATGAGCCAAGCCACTCTGCCACAGCGTCCATTTATTATTATTATTATTATTATTATTATTATTATTATTATTATTATTATTAAAAATGCTCATAGTAGCATGAGTCCTGAAATGGAGAAACAAGTCCACGGTTATGTCTAGGCACAAATATTTTTAGAAATAAAGTTAAACAGAGCTTTCGGGAATCTGTTCGATTCCCTGTTTCGGTCTCAAAAGAGGGAATCGCACAGATTCCGGAAAGCTATTTCTATATTATTATTATTATTATTATTATTATTATTATTATTATTATTATTATTATTATTATTATTATTATTAAGAAGAAGAAGATGAAACCTATTCACATAGAATAAACCCATTACAGGGGCCATTGACTTGAAATTAAAGCTTCCAAAGAATATGGTGCTCATTTAAATGAAATTACGGAAGACAATAGTAAATACAGAAAGAAGAGATCTTTTATAAGAAGAAAAAAGATATATTAAAAGTTAATAAATGAATTGATAAAAATATAAGTGAATCATTAAAAGTACAAGGAGAATTGTTTTAGGGTAGTAATGTATTTGCATCTCCACTTGAAGTTGATTGTGTCATACCGACAGTGTTTCATTTCTGTGAAAATTGAATGAAAATTGAACTTATGTGGGCTCGTAATGATTTTATTTCTATGAAGAGGAACAATTTGTTGAGATCGGTCTATAAATATACATTGTATTTAGAATTTTATATACAATATCTTCATTTTTACCTCTTTGTAATCGAGAGAAAACTTTCACTAAAAGAAAATAACTAGAGGAACGTAATTTTAATTTACCTGAAATTCAGAAATAGGTCAAATGCGATATCACCCATTGCATGCTTTAAAAGATTGTTTTTAAGTCCTGCTTCAAAGAGCAAGACTGTGCTTTCAAAGATCTTTTTCAAGTCATGCTTCAAAGAGCAGGACAATGTTTTAAAAGATCTTTTTCAAGTTCTGCTTCAAAGAGCGAGATCATACTTTAAAAGATCTTTTTCAAGTTCTGCTTCACACCAAAGAGTAAGATCATGCTTTAAAAGATCGTTTTCAAGTTCTGCTTCAAAGAGCAGGATCGTGCTTTAAAAGATCGTTTTCAAGTTCTGTTTGAAAGAGCAGGATCATGCTTTAAAAGATCTTTTTTAAGTTCTGCTTCAAAGAGCAAGATCATGCTTTAAAAGATCTTTCTCAAGTCTTGATTCAGAGAGCGAGATCATGCTTCAAAAGATCTTTATCAAGTTCTGCTTCAAAGAGCAAGATCATGCTTTAAAAGATCTTTTCAACCTCTGCTTTAAAGAGCGAGATCATGCTTTAAAAGATCTTTTCAAGTTTTATTCAAAGAGCGAGGTCATGCTTTAAAAGATCTTTCTCAAGTTCTGCTTCACATCAAAGAGCAAGATCATGCTTTAAAAGATCTTTGTCAAGTTCTGCTTCAAAGAGCAGGATCATGCTTTAAAAGATCTTTTTAAGTTCTGCTTCAAAGAGCAAGATTGTGTTTTAAAAGGTCTTTATTAAGTCCTGCTTTAGAGAGCAAGACCATGCTTTAAAAAATCTTTTTTAAGTTCTGCTTCAAAGAGCGAGATCATACTTTAAAGGATCTTTTTTAAGTTCTGCTTCAAAGAGCAAGATTGTGTTTTGAAAGATCTTTTTAAGTCCTGTTTCAAAGAGCAAGATCATGCTAAAAGATCTTTTAAAGTTCTGCTTCAAAGAGCGAGATCATGCTTTAAAAGATCTTTTTCAAGTTCTGCTTCAAAGAGGAAGATCAGGCTTTAGGAGGCCTTTTTAAGGTTCTGCCTCAATGGGCAAGATGATGTTTTAAAAGATCTTTTTCAAATTCTGCTTCAAAGAGCAGGATCATGCTTTAAATTTTTTTTGAAGTTCTGCTTCAAAGAGCAGGATCATGCTTTAAAAGATTTTTTAAGTCCTGCTTCAAAGAACAAAATTGTACCTTAAAAGATCTTTTTCAGGTCCTGCATCCAAGAGCAAGATCATGATTTAAAAGATCTTTTTCAAGTTCTGCTTCAGAGAGCAGATCATACTTTAAATGATCTTTATAAAGTTCTGCTTCAAAGAGCGAGATCATGCTTTAAAAGATGTTTTTAAAGTTCTGCTTCAAAGAGCAATATCATGCTTTAAAAGATCTTTTTTAAATTCTGCTTCAGAGAGCAAGGTCATGCTTCAGAAGATCTTTTTCATGTTCTGCTTCAAAGAGCAAGATGATGGTTTAAAAGACCTTTTCTAGTTCTGCTTCAAAAAGGAAGATCATGCTGTAAAAGATCTTTTTTAAATCCTGTTTCAAAGAGGAAGATCATGCATTTAAAAAGCTTTTTCAGGTCCTGATTCAGTGAGCAAGATAATTCTATAAATGATCTTTTTCAAATTCTGCTTCTAATAGCAGGATCATGCTTTAAAAGAATTTTTTAAGTTCTGCTTCAAAGAGCAAGATGATGCTTTAAAGATTTTTTTTAGTCCTGCTTCAGAGAGCAAAATTGTGCCTTAAAAGATCTTTTTCAGGTCCTGCATCCAAGAGCAAGATCATGATTTAAAAGATCTTTTTCAAGTTCTGCTTCAAAGAGCAGGATCATACTTTAAAAGATCTTTATGAAGTTCTGCTTCAAAGAGCGAGATCATGCTTTAAAAGATGTTTTTTCAAGTTCTGCTTCAGAGAGCAAAATTATGCTTTAAAAGATCTTTTTTAAATTCTGCTTCAGAAGATCTTTTTCATGTTCTGCTTCAAAGAGCAAGATGATGGTTTAAAAGACCTTTTCTAGTTCTGCTTCAAAAAGGAAGATCATGCTGTAAATGATCTTTTTTAAATCCTGTTTCAAAGAGGAAGATCATGCATTTAAAAAGCTTTTTCAAGTCCTGATCCAGTGAGCAAGATAATTCTATAAATGATCTTTTTCAAGTTCTGCATCAAAGAGCAAGATCATGCTTTAAAAGATCTTTTTCAAATTCTGCTTCAGAGAGCAAGATGATGCTTTAAAAGATCTTTTTCAAGTTCTGCTTCAAAGAGCAAGATGATGATTTAAAAGATCTTTTGCAGGTTCTGCTTCAAAGAGCAAGATGATGCTTTAAAAGATCTTTATCAAGTTCTTCAAAGAACAAGATGATGATTTAAAATATGTTTTGCAGGTTCTACTTCAAAGAGCAAGATGATGCTTTAAAAGGTATTTATCAAGTTCTGTTTCAAAAAAGCAGGATCATGGTTTAAAAGATCTTTTTTAAATTCTGCTTCAAAGAGCAATATCATGCTTTGAAAGATCTTTTTCAAGTCCTGCTTTAAAGAGCAAGATCGTGCTTGAAAAGATCTTTTTAAATTTTTGCTTCAAAGAGCGAGATCATGCTTCAAAAGAT
Organism: Macrobrachium rosenbergii; assembly: GCF_040412425.1. Lineage (NCBI taxonomy): Eukaryota > Metazoa > Arthropoda > Malacostraca > Decapoda > Palaemonidae > Macrobrachium > Macrobrachium rosenbergii. Next base: position 1,685,018 of record NC_089756.1, on the reverse strand, counting down.
CATTTTCAACTTCTGTTTCGAAGAGCAAGGTCATGCTTTAAAAGGTGTTTTTCAAGTTCTGCTTCAAAGAGCAAGATCACGCTTTAAAAGATCTTTTTAGATTTCACTTCAAAAAATCGTAACAAGATCTTTTTAGTTCTCTTCAAGAAACAAGAATCTACTTTAAAAAGAATCTTTTTAAGTTCGTTCTTCAAAAAACTTAAGATCATGCTTTAAAAGATCTTTTTCAAGTTCTGCTAACTTGCCGAATCATACTTTAAAAAGAGGTTTCAAGTTCTGCTTCAAAGAAACGGATCATGCTTTAAAGATCTTTTTGAATTCTGTTTCAGAGAACGAATCCATCACTTACGAAGATCTTTGTCAAATTCTCTTCAAAACAGATCGTACTTTAAAGATCTTTTAATTCTACTTCAGAAACTTGAACGATGCTAAAAGATGTTTTTCAAGTTCTGCCTCAAAGAGCAAGATGATTTAAAAGATTTTTTCAATTTCTGCTTCAGAGAGCAAGATGATGCTTTAAAAGATCTTTATCAAGTTCTGCTTCAAAGAGCAAGATGATGAATTAAAAGATATTTTGCAGGTTCTGCTTCAAAGAGCAAGATGATGCTTTAAAAGATTTTTTTAAGTCTTGCTTCAAAGAGCAAGATTGTGCTTTAAAAGATCTTTTTTAATTTCTGCTTCAAAGAGCGAGATCTTGCTTCAAAAGATCTTTTTCAGGTTCTGCTTCGAAGAGTTAGATCGTAAATTGAAAGATTTTTTTCAAGTTCTGCTTCAAAGAGCAGGATCGTGCTTTAAAATATCTTTTTTAAGTTCTGCTTCAGAGAGCAAAATCGTACTTCAGAAGATCTTTTTCAAGTTCTGCTTTAAAGAGCAAGATGAAGATTTAAAAGATCTTTTTCAAGTCCTGCTTCAAAGAGCAAGATGATGCTTTAAAAGATCTTTTTCAAGATGTTTCAAAGAGCAAGATTATGTTTTAAAAGAACTTTTTCAAGTTCTGCTTCAAAGAGCAAGATGATGCTTGAAAAGATATTTTTCTACTTCTGCTTCAAAAAGCAAGATCATGATTTAAAAGATATTTTTTAAGTCCTGCTTCAAAGAGGAATATTATGCTTTAAAAGATCTTTTTTCAATTCCTGCTTCAGTGAGCAAGTTCATGCTTTAAATGATCTTTTTCAAGTTCTGCTTCTAAGAGCAAGACCATGCTTTAAAAAATCTTTTTTAAGTCCTGCTGCAAGAGCCAGATCATGCTTTAAAAGATCTTTTGCAAGCCCTGCTTCAAAGAGCAAGATCATTTTTCAAGTTCTGCTTCAAAGAGTAGGATCCTGCTTTAAAAGATCTTTTTCAAGTTATGATTCAAAGAGCAAGATCATGCTTTAAAAGATCTTTTTCAAGTTTCTGCTTCAAAGAACAAGATCACGCTTTAAAAGATGTTCAAGTTCTGATTCAAAGATCAGGATCATGCTTTAAAAGATCTTTTTTAAGTTCTGCTTCAAAGAGCAAGATCTTGCTTTAAAAGATCTGTTTCTAGTTCTGCTTCAAAAAGCAAGATCATAATTTAAAAGATCTTTTTATGCCTTTAAAGAGCCTTTTCAAGTCCTGCTTCAGTGAGAAAGACCATGCTTTAAATGATCTTTTTCAAGTTCTGCTTCAAAGAGCTAGATGATACTTTAAACGATCTTTTTCAAATTCTGCTTCAAAGAGGAAGATCATGCTTTAAACGATCTTTTTCAAGTTCTGCATCAAAAAGCAAGATGATGATTTTGTGGTAAATTGGCATTTGCCTGTGGCCTGTTTTGAATGTTTTATCTGCGATGCTGACATTGCGTAATGGTTGTTTTCTCTGTCCGTATTTGTATTTGTTGCTGACAATCCCAGTGTATCTTGCTCTGTTGACTGCTGTAACTATAACAGCGGGATCTTAGCTGAATAAAGCCTTGAAGAAGATCATTGGGGTTTCATTACAATTGTTCAGCGTAAGACAGCGCATATTCTGCTGCAGAATGGAACGCGCTCTTCATTAGAACGTATCGATATTCTACACCGTCCCCAGATGCTGCTCGAGTTTTCAGCGATGGCTGTTTCATCTTTTCCGGTAAATGCTCTGGAACTGACGTTTATCTTGGTGTCTTTACCGATCATTATCGCGCGAGACTTACAGGCTTATATCTGATTGCTCTCACTTACGATGACTTGTAAACTGAATAAGTTTCACTACAGCCTGCAGAGCAAAAATTGTTTCGGCGCATCGATCTTTGCCATGGATCGACAGATGTCAGGAAAACAATAGACGATATTTATGTGCTCTGCTGACTTAGCGTTGACTGCAACTTCAAGGACGTTTTTCAGGGTATATGAGATCAGAATTCGTGATCTTTTATTGCGCAAGTTTCCTCTCAACATATTCTATTTGAGATTACTTGAAAATAAAACGCGCATTATCTGCCTGCTGCTGGCAAAGCCAGAGCTCTGGAACTCAACTTTCAAGGATTCCGCAGTCTTATGAGTTCTTCAACGAATGTATTCCTGCAGCCGCCGTCTGAATCTGATTTTTAAGATAGCAGTGATCCATGCCCTGTTTGTAGAAAAGGCCGACAGGTCGATGCTCCAGATGATTTGGTTGCTTGGCTCTACAAAATGTTTCTTCTGCGAATTTTAGGCGTGCATCTAGAAAAAGTGCCCTGCAAGGAAGTTAATTGTCGAAAATGCAACAAGCTTGGACACTTTGCTGCAGTGTGTTTTAAGTAAATCAGAACCTACTTCATATACGCCTCTTCGTTTCACCCGCTGCTCTTGGCTATATGTTCCCATCTACACTGAGATCATTCGGTTTTCCCATTTTTATGCTTGAGACCAAGTAAATGCCTAATTGTCACTGGAAGTTCAGAAGAATTTCGTTAGTGATAATAATGAAGAAAATATGAAATTACCTGCGACTCCTTGTTCAGGAACTATCTCAATAGCTCCTTCTCATTATGTATTCGCCTATTGGTAGGCTCCTGCAATGTTGACGTGTAGTCAATGGACGTGAGTATTCCAGTGTCAAATTTCTTGTGCTACCTGGACTTGTGCCGGATGTAATTTATGGAATCCCTTTTCTTTAATAAGCAATTCTAATTGACTGTCATACGGCGGCACTCAACCTAAACGAATTATCTCATTAGCTACGTTGTCAATCACGCCCCTAACGAGGTATTCCGTAATCTTTTCTCCTGATTGCCATCCTATTGCTGTGAAATCGAAGTGTGATTAAACTTCGGATGCACAAGGTTGATAAGGACGAAAATCGATCGTCTTCTTGAAGGTGTAATTGAACGCCAGTACATCGCCATGGCGTGTAACTCAGTGGTGGTTGTTCTGGCAGAATAAAGAAGACGTATGGTTGTCAGTTATTCGGAGACTATTAATAAGTTCACCTACCTGGATGCATATCCTCTTCCTAACATAGACGACCTAGTCAATGAAATAGCCAAGTACAAAGTGTTTAGTTCTGTGGATTTAAAGAGTGCTTTATCATCTGGTCCGTACAGAGGAAGGAATCAAACATATCTGCCTTTGAAGCTGACAGCGGCCTCTATCAATTTACTAGGCTGTGTTTTGGTCTCACCAACGAGGTAGCAGCTTTCAGAGGATTATTAATGAGTATCGGTCAGAACGAATGGTCTAGAGGTGTTTTATGCTTTATCTTGACGACTTCGTAGTTTGTGGCAATACTCGAAAGAACCACGGCAAAACCTTAGAAGGTTTATGGAAGCTATCGTCGTTATAACGCGAAGTACACCTGAATGAAGCTAAATTAATGAACATGTCCTCTCCTTATACATTATGGTTGGCTATGAAAGTCAGTCTGCGACTGCGACCTGATCCTTCACATCTGAGGCCTGATGAAGGTGTGTGCCTGTTCTAACAGCCACGAACTAAGAAGTCGCTGCAACGATTGACAGGCCTCTTTGCTTATTACTCTCGCTGGATTCCTCGTTTTTCTGAAAGGATTCGCCCTCTCGTCAATGCACTTTCTTCCACTCTCTCCATTGGTGCTATCGATCAATTTGAAGGGATGCCATATTTTCGTCTGTAAAAGCTGCTGTAGACGAAAATTGCCCTTGTTACTGTTGAAACCGGTATCTGACACCGTTGGAATATTTTAGACCAGGATGGATCAGTGGCGCCCTCGAATCCCTCGCAGTGCCGAACAGAACGATGTTAGAAGGGGCTTATACAATTATCGAATCTGTAAAAGAAATGGAGCCATTATCTGACTGAAGAAGCACTTCCACACTGGTAACCGATCAAAAGTCTGTTGCTTTGCTTTCATGTTTGTTAGCAAGCGCGAGGAAAAATAAAATGAAAAAATTCTGCGATGAAAGTAGAACTTATGCCCTATTGCTGATTTGATGTCCATCGGCCTGGTAGGTTAGGTCTGCAGCTGATGCTATCTACGAAACTTGTGCTCGGCTATTCATACTCAACAGTTAGGATGTCAACTGCACGAGAGTCTCTGTCACCTAGGAGTTACTAGGTTTATGCATTCATCAAAGCTCGAAATTTCCCTGTTATTATTATTCTTTGGAGGAGGTCAAAAGGGTAATATCATCTTCATGTCAACCTGCAGCAAGTGCAAACCCTAGTTTTATCGTACCCCACCAGTTCCAACTGATACAAGCCATGAAACCATTTGATCGTTTATTGATTTCAAGGTCCACTATCCCCTTCACATGCTGGCAATCGCTACATACTGATAATTGTTGACGAATACAGTAGATTTCCTTTCGCCTTTCCTTGCAAGGATATGACGGCCGCTACCATTATTTCATGTCTCACTAAGCTGTTCTCGACTTTTGGTCTGCCCAACTACGTGCACTCCGATAGAGGCATCATTTATGTCCTCTGAACTCCGTCGTTCTTCCTTAAACATAGCGTCGCAACAGGTCGTTCTACACCCTATCATCAACTGGTAATGCCCAATGTGAGCGTTTTATTTGGGACAATGTAAAATCCGTGATGCTTGCCTTGAAGTCGTGATTTACCGTAACTGTAGGAAGCTGTTTCTTGATGACGCATTGCATTCGATTACGCCTCTGCTTTCCAGCTGCTACTGGTGAAACCCCTCATGAGAGAATGTTCATCTTTCAGCGAAAGACCTCCTCCGGAATGAATCTTCCCACTTGGTTGTGCGAATCGGGAACTGTTCTTCTGAAGACACGTGCGTGAAAGGAAAAGTCCTCTCGTTGAAGAAGTTCAGCTGCTAAAGCCAACCCTTCGCATTATGTTTCATCATTAGATTTGAGGACGGACGTGAGGATACTGTGGCTATCAGTGATTTAGCTCGATGTCCTCGCGCTGTGCCACCTCCACCGGGGACCGGCAAGACACAGCTTGAGGATGAGGTTGAATCTGTCAATAAAGAAGATGCTTCTGAAACGCAGAATCTTGAACGGTCTATCGGTGATGATGGTAAATTCGTAATGATAGGTTGTCGGTTACCCCTAGACGTTCTAACGCGACGTCGTCCTGTAGATCGTCTGACCTACTTCAATTGTTCTTGTAAATATAGTTCATGGATATATTTTTGTAAGATGATGATCATGATATTTATATGAAATATTTATATTTCATAGGTGAATGTGTTAAATTGGTATTTATCCTAATAACCTGTTTGAATGTTTAGCTACATTGTGTTTGTGTTAACAAATGGTTGTTGTCTTTCTGTTGTTTGTGTTGTTTGCACGAGCAATCCCAGTGTATCTTACTCTGTTGACTGGTGTAACTCTCTGTGGCGGGATCTTAGCTGAATAAAGCCTTGAAGATCCATTGAGGTTTTCGTTACAGATTTAAAAGATCTTTTACAGGTTCTGCTTCAAAGAGGAAGATGATACTTTAAGAGAGATTTATCTAGTTCGGCTTCAAAGGGGCAAGATATTGATTTAAAAGATCTTTGTAGGTTCTGCTTCATAGAGCAATATGCTGCTTTAAAAGATCTTTATCAAGTTCTGCTTCAAAGAGCAGGATCATGCTTTAAAAGATCTTTTTTTAAATCCTGCTTCAAAGAGCAAGATCATGCATAAAAAGATATTTTTCAATTCTTGCTTCAAAGAGCAAGATCGTGCTTTAAAAGATCTTTTTTCTTAATTTCTTGTTCAAAAAGCGAGCTCTGCTTCAAAGAGCAAGATCATGATTTAAAAGATGTTTTTCAAGTTCTGCTTTAGAGAGGAAGATCATGCTTAAAAAATATTTTTTAAGTTTTGCTTCAGGGAACAAGGTTATATTTCAGAAGATCTTTTTCAAGTTCTGCTTCAAGAAGCAAGATGATGATTTAAAAGATCTTTTTCAAGTCCTGCTTCAATGAGCAAGATGATACTTTAAAAGATCCTTTTCAAGTTCTGCTTTAAAGAGCAAGATGATGTTTTAAAAGATCTTTTTTAAGTTCTGCTTCAAAGAGCAAGATCATACTTTAAAAGATCTTTTTCTAGTTGTGCTTCAAAGAGCAAGATCATGACCTAAAAGATCTTTTTTAAATTCTGCTTCAAAGAGGAATATCATGCCTTAAAAGATCTTTTTCAAGTCCTGCTTCAATGAGCAACATCATGCTTTAAATGATTGTTTCAAGTTCTGCTTCAATGATCAAGATCATGCTTTAAAAAATCTTTTTCAAGTTCTGCTATAAAGAGCAAGATGATGCTTTAAAAGATCTTTATCAAGTTCTGCTTCAAAGACCAATGTGATAATTTAAAAGATCTTTTGCAGGTTCTGCTTCAAAGAGCAAGATGATGCTTTAAAATATCTTTATCAAGTTCTGCTTCAAAGAGCAGGATCATGCTTTAAAAGATCTTTTTTAAATCTTTCAAAGAGCAAGATCATGCCTTCAAAGATCTTTTTCAAGTCTTGCTTCAAAGAGCAAGATCGTGCTTTAAAAAATCTTTTTCTAGTTCTGCTTCAAAGGACGAGATCATGCTTCAGATCTTTTTCAACTTCTGCTTCAAAGAGAAAGCTGATGCTTTAAAAGGTCTTTTTCAAGTTCTGTTTCAAAGAGCAACATCATGCTTTAGTAGATCTTTTTCAGCTTATTCTAAGAGGAAGATCATGCTTTAAAAGATCTTTTTCAAGTCTGCTTCAAAGAGCAAGATGATGCTTTAAAAGATTTTTTAAGTCCTGTTTGAAAGAGCAAGATGATGCCTTAAAACATCTTTTTCAAATTCTGCTTCAAAGAGCAGGATCATGCTTTGAAAGATCTTTTTTAAGTTCTGCTTCAAAGAGTAATATCATGCTTCCAAAGATCCTTTTCAAGTTTGGCTTCAAAAAGCAAGATTATGCTTTAAAAGATCTTTTTCAAGTTCTGCTTGAAAGAGGAAATTATGCTTTAAAAATCGTTTTCAAGGTCTGCTTGAAAGATCAAGATCATGCTTTAAAAGAAGTTTTTCAAGTTCTGATTCAAAGAGCAAGATCATGCTTTAAAAGATCTTTTTTAAGCCTTGCTTCAAAGAGGAAGATCATGCTTTAAATGTTATTTTCAAGTCCGGATTCAAAGAGGAAGGTCATGCTTTAAAAGATCCTTTTTAAGTTCTGCTTCATAGAGCAAGATCATGCTTTAAAAGATTTTTTTCAAATTTTGCATTGAAGAGCAAGATCATGCCTTCAAAGATCCTTTTCAAGTCCCATTTCAGAGATGAAGATGATGATTTGAAAGATGTTTTTCAAGTTCTGCTTCAAAGAGGAAGATGATGTTTCAAAAGATCTTTTTGAAGTTCTGCTTCAAAGAGGAAGATGATGCTTTAAAAGATCTTTTATTAAACACTGCTTCAGAGAGCAAGATCATGCTTTAAAAGATTTTTTTAAAGTCCTGCTTCAAAAAGGAAAATGGTGATTTAAAAGATCTTATTTAAGTCCTGCTTCAAAGAGGAAGAACATGTTTTAAAAGATCTTTTTCAAGATCTGCTTCAAATAGCAAGATTATTCTTTAAAAGATATTTTTCAGGTTCTGCTCAAATAGGAAGATCATGCTTTAAAAGACCTTTTTTAAGTCCTGCTTCAAAGAGCAAGATGATGACTTAAAAGATCTTTTTCAAGTTCTGATTCAAAAAGCAAGATCATGCTTTAAAAGATTTTTTGAAGTTCTGCTTCTACAAGCAAGATCATGCTTTAAAAGATATTTTTTAGGTCCTACTTCAAAGAGCAAGATGATGCTTTAAAAGATCTTTTTGAAGTCCTACTTCAAAGGTCAAGATCATGTTTTAAAAGATCTTTTTCAAGTCTTGCTTCAAAGAGGAAGATCGTGCTTTAAAAGCCCTTTTTAAATTTCTGTTTGAAAGACCGAGATCATGCATTAAAAGATCTTTTTCAAGTTCTGCTTCAGATAGAAAGATCATACTTTAAAAGATCTTTTTCAAGTTATTTTTCAAAGAGGATGATCATGCTTTAATAGATCTTTTTGAACTTCTGCTTCAAAGAGCAAGATAATACTTTAAAAGATCTTTTTCAAGTCCTTCTTCAAAGAGTAGGATGAAGTTTTAAATGATCTTTTTCAAGTTCTACTTCAAAAAAGCATATCAAGCCTTAAAAGATCTTTTTCAAGTTTTGCTTCAAAGAGCAAGAAGATTTTTCCAAGTTCTGTATCTAAGAGCAAGATCATGATTTAAAAGATATTTTTTAACTCTTGGTTCAAAGAGCAATATCATGCTTCAAAAGATCTTTTTCACGTTCGGCTTCAAAGAGCAAGGTCATGCTTTTAAAGATCTTTTTTAAGTTCTGCTTCAAAGAGCAAGATGGTGCTTTCAAAGATCTTTTTCAAGTTCTCTTTAAAGAGGAAGATGGTCATTCAAAAGATCTTTTTTAAGTCCTGCTTCAAAGAGCAAGATCAAGCTTTAAAAGGGATTTTTCAAGTCCCACTTGAAAGAGCAAGCCTTTGCTTTAAATGACCGTTTTCAAGTTCTGCTTCAAAGAACGACATCATGTTTTAAAAGATCTTTTTTAAACCCTACTTCAAAGAGCAAGATCATTCTTTAAAAGATCTTTTCTAAGTCCTGTTTCAAACAGGAAGATGATGATTCAAAAGATCTTTTTCAAGTTCTGCTTCAAAGAGCAAGGCCATGCTTTAAAAGATGTTTTTTATGTTCTGCTTCAAAGAGGAAGTTCATGCTCTGAAAGATCGTTTTAATTCCTGCTTCAAAGAGGAAAATGATGATTTAAAAGATGTTTTCAAGTTTTGCTTCAGAGAGCAAAATCATGCTTTAAAAGATCTTTTTCAAGTTCTGCTTCAAAGAGGAAGATCATGCTTTAAAATATATTTTTTAAGTCCCATTTCAAAGAGCAAGATCATGCTTTAAAAGATCTTTTTTAAGTCGTGTTTCAAAGAGGAAGATGATGATTTAAAAGATCTTTTCAATTTCTGCTTCAAAGAGCAAGACCCTGCTTTAAAAAATCTTTTTCAAGTTCAGCGTCAAAGAGCAAGATCATGCTTTAAAAGATTTTTTAAGTTCTACTATAAAGAGCAAGATCATGCTTTAAAAGATCTTTTCAAGTTCTGTATCACAGAGCAAGGTCATTCTTTAAAAGATCTTTTTCAAGTCCTGCTTCAAAGAGGAAGATGATGATTTAAAAGATCTTGTTCAAGTTCTGCTTCAAAGATGAAGATCGTGCTTTAAAAGATTTTTAAAATTCTGCTTCAAAGAGCAAGATCATGCTTGAAAAGATGTTTTTAAGCCCTGCTTCAAAGAGCAAGACCGTGCTTTAAAACATCTTTTTTAAGTCCTGCTTCAAAGAGCAAGATCATTCTTTAAAAGATCTTTTCCATGTCCTGCTTCACAAGCAAGATCATGGTTTAATAGCGTATTTTTGAGCAATGCTTCAAAAGGAAGATTATGCTTTAAGATAACAGAAGAATATAGCCCACAAAGAGCAAGATCATGCTTTAAAGATCTTTTTCAAGTCCTGCTTCAAAGAGCAAGATCATGATTTAAAAGATCTTTTTTAAGTCATTCTTCAAAGAGGAAGATCATGCTTTAAAAGATGTTTTTGAGATCCTGTTTCAAAGAGGAAGATCATGTTTTAAAAGATCTTTTTCAAGTTCTGCTTCAAAGAGATTCATGATTTAAAAGATCTTTTTAAGTCATTTTTCAAAGAGGAAGATCATGCTTTAAAAGATGTTTTTGAGATCCTGTTTCAAAGAGGAAGAAAATGTTTTAAAAGATCTTTTTCAAGTTCTGCTTCAAAGATCAAGATCGTGCTTTGAAAGATCTTTTTCAAGTTCTGCTTGAAAAAGCAAGATCATGCTTTAAAAGATATTTTTTAAGACCTGCTTCAAAGAGTAAGCTCATGCTTTAAAAGATCTTTTTTAAGTCCTGCTTCAAAGAGCAAGATCACGCTTTAAAAGACCCTTTTTAAGTTCTGCTTCAAAGAGGAAGATGATGATTTAAAAGATGTTTTTCAAGTTCTGCTTCAAAGAGCAAGATGATGCTTTAAAAGATCTTTTTCAAGTTCTGATTCAAAAAGCAAGGTCATGCTTTAAAAGATATTTTTTAATTCCTGCTATGAAGAGCAAGATGATGATTTAAAAGATCTTTTTCAAGTCCTGCTTCAAAGAGCTAGATCATGCTTTAAAAGATGTTTTTATGTCATGGTGCAAAGAGCAGATTCATGCCTTTAAAGATCTTTTTTAAGTCCTGCTTCAAATAGGAAGATCATGTTTTAAAAGATCTTTTTGAAGTCAAGCTTCAAACAGGAAAATCATGATATCAAAAGGTCTTATTTAAGTTTTGCTTTAAAGAGGAAGATCATGTTTTAAAAGATCTTTTTAATTCCTGCTTCAGCGAGCAAGACCATGCTTTAAAAGATCTTTTATAGGGTTCACCTTTAAAGAAACAGAGATCATGCTTTAAAAGATCCTTTTTAAGTTCTGCTTCAAAGAGCATGATCATGCTTCAGAAGATCTTTTTCAAGCTATGCTTCAGGGAGCAGGATGACAATTTAAAAGGTGATTTTGAATTCCTGCTTCCAAGAGCAAGATCATGTTTTAAAAGATCCTTTTCAAGTTCTGCTTCAAGGAGGAAGATAATGCTTCAGAAGATCTTTTTCAAGTTCTGCTTCAAAGAGCAAGATCATGCTTTAAAAGATCTTTTTTTAGTTCTGCTTCAAAAATCAAGATCATTAGTTAAAAGATCTTTTTTTAAGTCCGTCTTCAAAGAGTAAGATCATGCCTTAAAAGATCTTTTTGAAGTCCTGCTTCAACCAGCAATATCATGCTTTAGATGATCTTTTTCAAGTTTGCTTCAAAGAGCAAGATCATGCTTTAAAAGATCAGTTTTATTTTCTGCTTCAAAAAGCAAGATGATGCTATAAAAGGTCTTTTTCAATTTCTTCTTTAAAGAGCAAGATGATGATTTAAAATATTTTTTTCAGGTTCTGCTTCCAATAGCAATATGATGCTTTGAAATATCTTTGTCAAGTTCTGCTTCAAAGAGCAGGATCATGCCTTAAAAGATCGGTTTTTATTCCTGATCCAAAGAGCAAGATCATACCTTCAAAGATCTTTTCCAAATATTGCTGTAAACAGGAAGGTGGTGCTCTAAAAGATCTTTTTCAGTTTCTGTTTCAAAGAGCGAGATCATGGTTAAAAAGATCTTTTTCAAGTTTGCTTAAAGATCATGCCTTAAAAGATCTTTTTCAACCACTGTTTCAAAGAGGAAGATGACGCTTTAAAAGATCTTTTTCAAGTTCTGATTCACACAGCAGGATCATGCTTTTAAAAGATCTTTTTTAAGTTCTGATTCACACAGCAGGATCATGCTTTTAAAAGATCTTTTTTAAGTTCTACTTGAAAGAGGAATTTCATGCTTTATAAGATCTTTTCCAAATTCTGCTTCAGAAAGCAAGATCATGCTTTAATAGATCTTTTTCAAGTTCGGCTTTAAAGAGCAAGATGATGCTTCAAAAGATCCTTTTTAAGATCTGCTTCAAAAAGGAAGATGATAATTTAAAAGGTCTTTTTCAAGTTCTGCTTCAAAGAGCAAGATCTTGCTTTAAAAGATCTTTTTCAAGTTCTGCTTCAAAGAGAAAGATCATACTTTAAAAGATCTTTTTCAAGTTCTGCTTCAAAGAGGAAGATGATACTTTAAAAGATGTCTTTTAATTTCTACTTCAAAGAGCAAGATCAGGCTTTAAAAGATCTTAAGTCCTGTTTCAAAGAGGAAGAGTATGATTTAAAAGATCTTTTTTAAGTTTGGCTTCAAAGAGCCAGATCATGCTTTAAAAGATATTTTTCAGGTGCTGCTTTAAAGAGCAAGATGATGACTTAAAAGATCTTTTTGAAGTTCTGCTTCAAATATCAAGACCGTTTTTAAGTCCTGCTTCAACGAGGAAGAAGATGATTTAAAATATCTTTTTCAAGTTCTGCTTCAAAGAGGACGATCATGCTTTAAAAGACCTTTTCAGGTTCTGTTTCAAAGATCAGATCATGCTTTAAAAGATCTTTTTCAAGTTCTGCTTCAAAGAGCAAGATGATGATTTAAAAGATCTTTTTCAAGTTCTGCTTCAAAGAGCAATATGATCCTTTAAAAGATAATGATTAAGTTCTGCATCAAAGAGGAGGATCATGCTTTAAAAATTTTTTTAAATCTTGCTTCAAAGAGGAAGATCATGCCTCCAAAGATCTTTTTCAAGTCCTCCTTCAATGAGCAAGGTGGTGCTTTAAAAGATCTTTTTGAATTTCTGTTTCAAAGAGCGAGATCATGCTTAAAAAGCTTTTTTCAAGTTCTGCTTCAAAAAGAAAGATCGTGTTTTAAAACATCTTTTTCAAGTTCTGCTTCAGAGAGCAAGATGATGATTTAATGGATCATTTTTCAACTTATGCTTCAAAGAGCAAGAATTATGCTTTAAAGACCTTTTTCAAGTTCTGCTTCAAACAGCAGGATCATGCTTTGAAAGATCTTTTTCAAGTTCTGCTTCAAAGAGCAAGATCATGCTTCAAAAGATGTTTTTTAAGTCAAGTTTCAAAGAGCAAGATCATGATTTAAAAGATGTTTTAAATCCTTCTTCAAAGAGGAAGATCATGCTTTAAAAGGTATTTTTTAAGTCCTGCTTCAAAGAGCAAGATTATGCTTCAAAAGATCTTTCTTAAGTCAAGCTTCAAAGAGCAAGATCATGATTTAAAAGATCCTTTTCAAAATCCTGCTGAGAATGTGCTAGAAAGATCTCAGTTCTGCTTCAAAGAGCAGATTATGATTTAAAAGATCTTTTTCAAGTCCTGCTTCAAAGACCTAGACCTTGCTTTAAAAGATCTTTTTCATGTTCTGCTTCAAAGAGCAAGATGATGCTTTAAAAGATCTTGTTCAAATTCTAATTCTAGTTCTGCTTCAAAAAGCAAGATCATAATTAAAAGATCTCCTTTAAGTCCTTATTCAAAGGCAAGATCATGCCTTGAAAGATCTTTTCCAAATCCTGGTTCAACGAGGAAGATCATGGTTTAAATGATCTTTTTCAAGTTCTGCTTCAAAGAGAAGATCGTGCTTTAAAAGATCTGTTTCAGGTTCTGCTTCAAAGAGCAATATGATGCTTTTAAGGATCTTTTTCAAGTTCTGCTCCAAAGAGCAAGATGATGATTTAAAAGATCTTTTTTTAGGTTCTGCTTCAAAGAGCAAGATGATGCTTTAAAAGATCTTTTTCAGGTTCTGTTTCAAAGAGGAAGATGATGCTTTGAAAGGTCTTGTTCAAGTTCTGATTCAAAGAGCAAGATCATGCCTTGAAAGATCCTTTTCAAGTCCTACTTCGAAGAGCAAGATGATGCTTTAGATGATCTTTTTCAAGTTTGCTTCAAAGAGCAACATGATTCTTTAAAAGATCTTGTTCAAGTTCTGCTTCAAAGAGCATGATCATGGTTTAAAAGATCTTTTTTAAGTCCTGCTTCAAACAGCAAGATCATGCATTCAAAGATATTTTTTACGTACCATTTGAAAGAGCAAGATCATGCTTTAAAAGTCTTTTTTAATTCCTGTTTCAAAGAGGAATATGATGGTTTAAAAAATCTTTTTCAATTTCTGTTTCAAAGAGCAAGATTATGCTTTAAAATATCTTTTACAAGTTCGGCTTCAAAGAGCAAGATCATGCTATAAAAGATTTTTTAAGCTCTGCTATAAAGACGAAGATCATGCTTTAAAAGATCTTTTTCAGGTTCTGTATCAAAGAGCAAGATCATGATTTAAAAGATATTTTTTAAGTCCTGCTTCAAAGTGGAAGATAATGCTTTAAAAGATGTTTTTGAGTTCTGCTTCAAAGAGGAAGATTATGATTTAAATGATCATCAAGTTCTGCCTTCAGAACCTGAATGTTGCTTTAAAAGATCTTTTTCAAGTTCTGCTTCAAAGAGCAAGATCAGGCTTTAAAAGATATATTTTAAGTCCTGCTTCAAAGAGCAAGACCATGCTTTTTAAAGATCTTTTTTAAGCCCTGCTTTAATGAGCAAGATCATGCTTTAAAAGATCTTTTTCGTGTTTTGCCTCGAGAGCAAGATCATGCTTTAAAAGATGTCTTTCGGGCCCTGATTCAAAGAGAAAGATCATGCTTTAAAAGTCTTTTTTAAGTCCTGCTTCAAAGAGGAAGATCAGGCTTTAATAGATCTTTTTCAAGTCTTGCTTCAAAGAGCAAGATCATGATTTAAAAGATCTTTTTTTAATTCCTGCTTCAAAGAGCAAGATCATGCTTTAAAAGATCTTTTAAGTCCTTCTTCAAAGAGCAAGATCATGCTTTAAAAGATCTTTTTCAAGTTCAGCTTCAAAGAGCAAGGTCGTGCTTTAAAAGTTCTTTTTCACGTTCTGCTTCAAAGAGCAGATCATGCTTTAAAAGATCTTTTTTAAGACCTACCTCAAAGAACAAGCTCATGCTTTAAAAGACCATTTAAGTCCTGCTTCAAAGAGCAAGATCATGCTTTAAATTTTTTTAAGCCCTTCTTCAAAGAGCAAGATCGTACTTTAAAAATATTTTTTAAGTCCTGCTTCAAAGGGCAAGATCATGCTTTAAAAGATATTTTTTAAGTCCTACTTCAAAGAGCAAGATGATGATTTAAAAGATCTTGTTCAAGTCCTGCTTCAAAGAGCAAGATCATTCTTTAAAAGATCTTTTTCATGTTCTGCTTTAAGAGCAAGATCATACTTTAAAATATCTTTTCCAAGCCTTGCTTGAAAGAGCAAGATCATGCTTTAAAAGATCTTTTTTAAGTCCTGCTCCAAAGAGGAAAATAGTGCTTTAAAAGATTTTTTTAAAATCTTGCTTCAAAAAGCAAGATCATGCTTTAAAAGATGTTTTTAAGTCCATTTTCAGAGAGAAAGATGATTTAAAAGATATCTTTCAAGTTTGGCTTCTAAGAGCAAGATCATGCTTTAAAAGATCTTTTTAAAGTACTCCTTCAAAGAGGAAGATCATGGTTTAAAAGATCATTTTTGAGTTCTGCTTCAAATATCAAGACCATGCCTTAAAAGATTTTTTTAAGTCATGCTTTGAAGAGGAAGATGATTTAAAAGCACTTTTTCAAGTTTTGCTTGAAAGAGGAAGATGATGCTTTAAAAGATCTTTTTTAAACATTGCTTCAAAAAGCTAGATCATGCTTTAAAAGATCTTTTTCAAGTTTTGCTTCAAAGAACAAGATGATGCTTTAAAAGGTATTTTTTAAACCCCTCTTTAAAGAGCAAGATCATGCTTTAAAAAGTTCTTCTTCAAGTTCTGCTTCAAAGAGCAAGATCATGCTTTAAAAGATATTTTTTAAGTCCTGCTTCAAAGAGCAAGATCATGCTTTAAAAGATCTTTTTTAAGTCGTGCTGCAAAGAGCAAGATCATGCTTTAAAAGTCTTTTTCATATTTTGTTTGAAGAAGGCTCATGTAAAGACCTTTCTCAAGCCACCGTACTTTAAGAGCAAAGATCATGCTTTAAAGATCTTTTTAAAGTCCTTATAACTAGAAATAGCAGGATTATGCTTTACTAGATCTTTTTTAAGTCAGGCTTCAAAGAGGAAGATTATGATTTAAAATTTTTTTAAAGTTCTGCTTCAAAGAGGAAGATCATGCTTTAAAAGATCATTTTAAGTCATGCTTCAAAGAGCAAGACAATGCTTTAAAAGATCTTTTTCAAGTTCTACTTCAAAGAGCAAGATCATGCTTTAAAAGATCCTTTTTAAGTTCTGCTGCAGAGAGCAAGATCATGCTTCAGAAGATGTTTTTCAAGTTTTGCTTTAAAGAGCAGGATGATGATTTAAAAGATCTTTTTCAAGTCCTGCTTCAAAGAGCAAGATGATGCTTTAAAAGATCTTTTTCAAGTTCTGCTTCAAAGAGCAAGATGATGCTTTCAAAGATTTTTTTTTCAATTTCTGCTTCAAAGAGCAAGATCATGCTTTAAAAGATTTTTTCTAGTTCTGCTTCAAAGAGCAAGATCATGATTTAAAAGGTCTTTTTCAAGTTCTGCTTCAAAGAGCAAGATCATGCTTTAAATGGTCTTTTTCAAGTCCTGCTTCAGAGAGCAAGATAATGTTTTAAGAGATTAGTTTCAGGTTCTGCTTCAAAGAGCAAGATGATGCTTTAAAAGATCTTTTTCAAGTTCTGCTTCAAAGAGCAAGACGATGATTTAAAAGATCTTTTGCAAGTTCTGCTTCAAAGAGCAATATGATCCTTTAAAAGATAATGATTAAGTTCTGCTTCAAAGGGAAGGATCATGCTTTAAAAATCTTTTTTAAGTCCTGCTTCAAGAAGGAAGATCATGTCTCCAAAGATCTTTTTCAATCTTCCACTTAAAGAAGAAACAGATGGTGTAAGAAAAGATCTTTTCAAATTCTGCTTCAAGAAACAATGTCATGCCTTGAAAGATCTATTTCAAGTACTGCTTCAAAGAGGAAGATCATGCTTTAAAAGATATTTTCCAAGTTCTTCTTCAAAAAGCAGGATCATGCTTTAAAAGATCTTTAAGTTCTGCTTCAAAGTAATATCATGCTTCAAAGATGTTTTCAAGTTCTGCTTCAAGAGAGCAGGATCATGCTTTACAAATATCTTTTTGAGTTCTGTTTCAAAAGAGCAAGATATTTGCTCCTAAAAGATCTTTTATAAGATCTGCTTCAAAGGAAACAGATCATACTTTAAAGAACATTTTTAACTTCTGCTTCGAAAAAGAGATCATCCTTTAAAAGACCTTTTTTTAAGTCCTGCTTCAAAGAGGAAGATCATGCTTTAAAAGATATTTTGAAGTCTTGCTTCAAAGAGCAAGATCAAGCTTTAAAAGATCTTTTTTAAGACAATTTTCAAAGAGGAAGGTGGTGATTTAAAAGATCTTTTTTTTAAGTTCGGCTTCCAAGAGCAAGACCATGCTTTAAAAGATCTTTTCAAGTCCTGCTTTAAAGAGGAAGATCATGCTTTAAAAACATATTTTTAACTCTTGCTCCAAAGAGGAAGATTATGATTTAAAAGATGTTTTTAAGTTCTGCTATAAAGAGTAAGATCATACTTTAAAAGATGTTTTTCAAGTTTTGCATCAAAGAGCAAGATCATGCTTTAAAAGATGTTTTTCAGGTTCTGTATCAAAGAGCAAGATCATGCTTTAAAAACTCTTTTTTTAAGTCCTGCTTCAAAGAGGAAGATGATGATTTAAAACATCTTTTTCAAGTTCTGCTTCAAATAGCAAGATGATGCTTTAAAAGATCTTTTTCAAGTTCTGCTTTGAAGAGCAAGATCATGCTTCAAAAGATATTTTTGAAGCCCTGCTTCAAAGAGGAATATCATGCTTTAAAAGATCTTCTTTAAGACCTGTTTCAAAGAAGATGATGATGATTTAAAAGGTCTTTTTCTAGTTCTCCTTCAAAGAGCAAGATCATGCTGTAAAAGATCTTTTTAAGTTGTGCTTCAAAGAGCAAGCTCATGCTTTAATAGATCCTTTTGAAGTTCTGCCCTAAAGACCAAGATAATGCCTTAAAAGATCTTTTTTAAGCCTTGTTTCAAAGAGGAAGATGATTATTTAAAGATTTTTCCAAGTTCACCAGAGCAAAATCATGCTAAGATCTTTTTAAGTTCAGCTTTAAAGAGCAAGATACTACTTTAAAATCTTTTTCAAGTCCTGCCTAAAGCTTACGATTATGCGTGACATTCTTTTAAAAAGTCATGCTTTGCAAGAGCAAGATCAGCTGCTGTAAAAGATCTTTTCAAGTCTTGCTTCAGAAGCAAGATCATTACTTTAAAAAGATCTTTTCAAGTCTTTGCTCATGAAGTTTCATGCTTTAAAAGATCTTTTAAGTCCTGCTGAAAAAATCAGGTCATCTTTTAAAAGATATTTTTTAAGTCCTTCTTCATTGAGGAAGATCATGCTTTAAAAGATGTTTTTGAACTTTTGCTTTAAAGAGCAAGACTATGCTTTAAAAGATCTTTTTGAAGTTCTGCTTTAAAGAGCAAGATCATGCTTTAAAAGTTAAGTATACTTTAGTTTTACCAGACCACTGAGCTGATTAATAGCTCTCCTAGGGCTGGCCCGAAGGATTAGACTTATTTTACGTGGCTAAGAGCCAATTGGTTACTCAGCAACGGGACCTACAGCTTATTGCGGAATCCGAACCACATTATAGCGAGAAATGAATTTCTATCACCAGAAATAAATTCCTCTGACTCTTCATCAGCCGACCGGGGGAATCGAACTCCGACCCAGCGAGTGCCAGTCTGCAGCTCTACCGACTCACCCAATGAAGAGCTAAGATCATGCTTTAAAAGATCTTTTTTAAGTGCTGCCTCAAAGAACAAGCTTACGATTTAAAAGATCTTTTTCAAGTCCTGCTTCAAAGAGCAAGATTATGCTTTAAAAGATCTTTTTTAAGTCCTACTTCAAAGAGCAAGATCATGCTTTGAAGATCCTTTTTAAGTCCTGCTACAGAGATCAAGATCATGCTTTAAAAGTTCTGCTTGAAAAAGGAAGATCTTGGTTGAAAAGATCTTTTTCAAGTCCTGCTTAAAAAAGGAAGATCATGTTTTAAAAGATCTTTTCCAAGTCCTGCTTAAAAAAAGGATGATTATGCTTTAAAAGATCTTTTTCAAGTTTTGGTTCAGGGAGGAAGATCATGCTTTAAAAAATCTTTTTCAAGTCCTGCTTCAGAAAGGAAGATTATGCTTTAAGAGATGTTTTTCAAGTCCTGCTTCGAAGAGCAAGATCATGATTTAAAAGATATTTTTTTTAGTCCTGCTTCAAAGAGCAAGATCATGCTTTAAAGGATTTTTTTCAAATCCTGCTTCAGAGAGGAAGATCATGCTTTAAAAGATCTATTTCTATTGCTGCCTGAAAGAGCAAGATCATGCTATAAAAGTTCTTTTTCAAGTTCTGCTTTAAAGAGCAAGATGATGTTTTAAAAGATCTTTTCCAAGTTCTTCTTCAGAGAGCAGGATCATGCTTTATAAGATCGTTTTTAACCCCTTCTTCAGAGAGCAAGATCATGCTTTAAAAAGATCATTTTCAAGTTCTGCTTCAAAAAGCAAGATCATGCTATAAAAGTTCTTTTTCAAGTCCTGCTTCAAAGAGCAAGATCATGCTTTAAAACGATCTTGCTCTCTGAAGGACTTAAAATAATGAAGAAAGGGAGTTGGAGGTGGCTTTCACATGTCCACACAACCCCTTTTTCAAGTTCTGCTTCAAAGAGCAAGATCATGCTTTAAAAGATCTTTTTCAAGTCCTGCTTCAAAGAACAAGATCATGCTTTAAAAGATCTTTTTCAAGTTCTGTTTAAAAAAGCAAGATCATGCTTTAAAAGATCTTTTTCAAGTCCTGCTTCAAAGAGCAAGATCATGCTTTAAAAGATCTTTTTCAAGTCCTGCTTCAAAGAGCAACATCATGCTTTTAAAAGATCCTTTTCTAGTCCTGCTTCAAAGAGCGAGATCATGCTTTAAAAATATCTTTTTCAAGTCCTGCTTCAAAGAGCAAAATCATGCTTTAAAAGATCCTTTTCAAGTCCTGCTTTAAAGAGCAAGATCATGTTTTAAAAGATCTTTCTTAATTTCTGCTTCAAAGAGCGAGATGATGCTTTAAAAGATCTTTTTTAAGTCCTGCTTCAAAGAGCAAGATCACGCTTTAAAACATCTTTTTCAAGTTCTGCATCAAAGAGGAAGATCATGCTTTAAAAGATCTTTTTCGAGTCCTGTTTTAAAAAGCAAAATCATGCTTTAAAAGATCTTTTTTAAGTCCTGCTTCAAAGAGCAAGATCATGCTTTAAAAGATCTTTTTAATTCCTGCTTCAAAGATGAAGATCATGCTTTAAATGGTCTTTTTGAAGTCCTGCTTCAAAGAGCAAGATCATGCTTTAAAAGATCTTTTTCAAGTCCTCTTTCAAAAGGCAAGATCATGCTTTAAAAGATCTTTTCTAAGTCCTGCTTCAAAGATCACGATCATGCTTTAAAAAATATTTTTCAAAACTTGCTTCAAAGAGCAAGATCATGCTTTAAAAGATCTTTTGCATAGCCTTGCTTCAGAGAGCAAGATCATGCTTTAAAAGATCTTTTTCAAGTCATAAGCTGAGGAGCAAGATAATGCTATAGATCTGTTTCAAGTTCTATTTCAGAGAGCAGATCATGCTTTAAAAGATCTTTTTCAAGTTATGTTTCAAAGAGCAAGATCATGCTTTAAAAGATCTTTTTCAAGTTGTGCTTCAGAGAGCAAGATCATACTTTAAAAGGTCTTTTTCAAGTTCTGCTTCAAAGAGCAAGATCATGCTTTAAAAGTTCTTTTTCAAGTTCTGCTTCAAAGAGCAAGATCATGCTTTAAAGATCTTTTCAAGTTATTAACTGAAATCATGCTTTAAAAGATCTTTTTTCAAGTCCTGTAGAAACAAGATCATGCTTTAAAGATCTCTTTCAAATTGTGCTTCAGAGAGCAAAATCATGCTTTAAAAGGTCTTTTTCAAGCTGTGCTTCAGAGAGCAAGATCATGCTTTAAAAGATCCTTTTCAAGTTGTGCTTCAAAGAGCAAGATCATGCTTTAAAAGGTCTTTTTCAAGTCCTGCTTCAAAGAGCAAGGTCATGCTTTAAAAAGATCCTTTTCAAGTCCTGCTTCAAAGAGCAAGATCATGCTTTAAAAGATCCTTTTCAAGTCCTGCTTTAAAGAGCAAGATCATGATTTAAAAGATCTTTTTCGGGTTCTGCTTCAAAGAGCAAGATCATGCTTTAAAAGATCTTTTTCAAGTCCTTCTTCAGAGAGTAAGACCATGCTTTAAAAGATCTTTTTCAATCTCTGCTTCAAAGAACAAAATCATGCTTTAAAAGATCATTTTCAAGTCCTTCTTCAAAGAGGAAGATCATGCATTAAAAGATCCTTTTCAAGTTCTGCTTCAAAGAGCAAGATCATGTGCTGGCATAAGGACATCTGATTCTGAAAGAGCAGCGTGAAAGTGCTTTCCAACTACCTATCCATTTGGGTGACGGTGAATGTAACGTGCCAGTAAGAATCGATCACAGACTGAAAGAATCATCAGCTTATTCACTCTTTATTGAAGCCGTCCGCGACCTGGGCCTCCCAGAGCTGCTGCTACTTCCCAAATTGTCCATGCCCCTACAAATGCCCCCACCCCCTCCCAATCATGCTCTGTAGAGCATTCAATTTTGCAACTCTAGGAAATTTTCCCTTTGTAATTTTTTTACTGCGTACTGGCTCCTCTACAGTAAAGAATATTGTGACTCAATACCCCCTCTCCTGGTAATGCCCAAGGCATCAGGGCATACACCAAGGGCAGCTGAATAAGAATAAGCAGTAGTGCTTACTCTCCGACGGGTAACCGTAAAGTGGACCATCTTCAGAAGTAGCAGTGATCACTTTTATGCTGTAAAAGAGTATGTATACATATATATATATATATATATATATATATATATATATATATATATATATATACACATATATATATATATATATATATATATATATATATATATATATATATATATATATATATATATACACACACACACACACAGTTTATATATATATATATATATATATATATATATATATATATATATATATATATATATATATATATATATATATATATATATATACACACACACACACACACACATATATATATATATATATATATATATATATATATCTCTATATATATAATTTCCTCCCATGTTGTTATTATTATTATTATTATTATTGTGTATTATTATTATTATTATTATTTCGTAATTAATTACTAGCGTGAGTCAGCACATTACCTTCACAAACACCAGTTTTTGCCTCAGTATCCTAATACATTATTATTATTATTATTATTATTATTATTATTATTATTATTATTATTGTGTGTGTTATTATTATTATTATAAGCTCGGATGGTAACCTAAATTATAAACATGCTGGAGTACAAGTGAATACTCAAAAAAAGTAAATAACAGTAAATAAACGAAATGGAATAGAGTCCTTGAATGAGCCATTTCTCGGGTCTTACGTCCAGCTTCGTAACGGAAGGTTTCGTTGTTCTGAAAACTTGCAAGAGAAAAGCAAGAAGAGGAGGAAGATGGAGAACGTTAATCCGAGACGTGACATTTAAACGCCTAGTTTTTTTTTTTTACCACCAGTTATTACTCTCAAAACTTAAATGAAATCCATAAAATTTTTTGCCCAACAATTTTTTTCGTTACTAAAATTTTGAATAGATAATTTAATGGTTTTTACTTTAGATTGTTTTGCCATCAGAGTTTTTGAGAAGCAAAATTTATTTTATTGACTTTTTTTCGTGAAAGTGTTCACCAACGAAGTATTTCACCAGCTGAGAGGCCCCGCTATTTTAAGTGTCAAACATTTTATAGTTTATTTTAGTATCTTGCCGCTGAACTTAGCAACCAAGCAGCGTCAACAGTATATATTTATTTTGAAGTATTATCCCACTAAATTCAGCAACCAAGCGCCTTGGAACACAAAAATTGATGTGGGAGATGGTGTGGACCTCTGTATTGACGATCCAGAACCCGAGGTCTACAGGGCTTGCGAGAACCTACCTATAAACTGTACAGTATTTCTTGACCTCCCTCTCTTACTGTAGGTGGCACCATTCTCTCTTTGTTACTGTGCATAAACTTCATTATCTTCACTCGCTCTGGGCACTCGTTGAAGGTAATTCCGTTTATCTCTAAGCCTCGTCGAAGATTCCACATCATGTCCTCTAAGCCTCGTCAGAGGTAATTGCCCTCTGTCCTCTCTAGGCCTCATCAAGGTAATTCCCCCACCCTGGCCATCTCTCTAGACCCCTCATTAAAGGTAAATCTCCATCCACACACACACACACACACACACACATATATATATATATATATATATATATATATATATACTTTATATATTTATATATATATATATATATATATATATATATATATATATATATATATATATATATATATATATATATAATATATGCTATATATATATCAACTCATGTCATGTTTCAAACATTTCTGGAACTCAATTAAAAACTTTCATATCTTCTTCCTGTCACAGAACTCCGCTCAGCCGAGTTTTTCATCATCCTCCGCCATTTTGGAGAGAATGAGACTGGTTTAAGGAATCCGACATTCTGAAGAGGTTCATTAATTGAGTTCGTAGGCTTAGTTAAGAAGCCTATTGGGCTCTCTTCTGTTCTAGTTCGCTTTTCAAACATCAATGTCCACATGTTTAAATAAAGAAGTATAAAACAATGCACCGTTGTCAAAGCATATACATATGTGTCTATGTATTATATATATAGTATATATGTCTTTACAGGTATGATTAAATGTATATAATATATATATATATATATATATATATATATATACATATATATATATATATATATATACATATATATATATATATATAATATATATATATTCATGAAGCTACAAATGTCGCTTAATATCAAATTCACGCTACCTCGGGAATATCTCCGATGGAGAATTATCACCGAAGAGGAATTTATAAGTGATAAATGGATTGGTACTGTCGGGACGCGATCCCTCGACACAGCACGTACCCAGCAACTCCCGACAGTACCAATCCATTTATCACTTAGAAATTCCCCTTCGGTGATAATTCTCAATAAATATCAGGTAACGTTAATGTTAAGCGACATTATAGCTTCATGATTGTATATAAATCACGGTGTGATAAAAAATGTTATATATACATATGTATATATATATATAATATATATATATATATAATACATATATATATATAATTATATATACATATATATATATATATGTATGTATGTGTATATATTTATATGTATGTATGTTTATATATAAATACATACGCACACATACGTACATACATATATATTAAATATTTCTTATATGGAAACGTCTTTTAGAATTTATATATTTTGGTTCCTTATTTAATTTTATCTAGATGCTGTGTGGCCAGTTTCGAAATGCAATCATCAAATCAATCAGTCTTGTATGAAATATATCATATTACGAATTGATAATCTTTTTGGCCTCTATCGTTAGTGAACCCAGTTCCCACTCACCCGACCATAACTAACGTTGTTGTAAGCTCCAGCAACGTTTTTCGCTTGCTCGAGAGAAGGTCATTGACCTGCGCTCAGAATTTATCTTTCATCTGGTCTTGGGACCGACTTGAGTTTACAAGCTTTCGTGTTAATGGGATTATGTAACCTACATTCCCAGAACTCTGATAATGTATATATAAGGTAATAAACATCAGTAATTTGCCTTGTTGAAATGGAGCTACAGCAACAGAGGTCATCGATTTTAAATGTAATTATTCGCGCATTAATTTTTCTCTCTCTCTCAGGCAACCGGGAAATCCTCACGGTTATTATTATTATTATTATTATTATTATTATTATTATTATTATTATTATTATTATTATTATTATTATTATTATTATTATTACGTGAATAGAAAATGTCTGTTAGTTGAAGAGGCAAATGTAAAATTAACGCATGATTTACGCAGGTTCATTTTTCAAAGGGATAATTGAAACGTTGAAGGATAAATGATTTAAGTTTTGATTCAAATCGGTTAATTTTTGATAGTGAAATATCCTGTTATATAATTTTAGAAGGAAAAAACTTGAAAAAGGAAAAAAAACTTGAAAAACATTTAAAAGAGCAGCGAAGCTTGTTAGCTGATTAGGAACGATTAAACCCGTATAGAGTTTACTGAAAGATTGTGTGTGTTTGTGTGTGTGGAGAGTGGGAGGGAAGGGGAGGGGGAGGCAAGGGAGGGGGAGGCAAGAGGAGAGGGGATGCAAGAGGAAAAAATAAGAAAAACTTGAAGCGGATAAAAATATCATATCTAAAAGAGGAGCAGCGAAGCAAGTCATCTGATTGAGAACGATTAAACTCATATAGCGCGAATAGAAAGAGTGTGTCTGTGCGTCTGTGGAGTGGGAGTGGAGGGGAAGGGAAAGGGAGAGAGAGTGTGAAGGGAAGGAGGGAGTGTAAGAGTAAAAATAAAAAACTTAAAAAGGATGAAACAACATATTGCAAAGAACAGCGAAGAGAGAATAGAGAGAATGTTTTTGCATATGCGCAGTGGGTAGGGGAGAGGGGTTGTTAGGTGAAGGGGGAGGAAGTGTGAGGGGAAGGGGGGTTGAAGGTGGAAGGTATACCGCCATATTTGCAATCTAGTTTTTAAGTGAGAGTTTTGACGCCGATAAGGTCAACGTCCGCCTTGGCTCGGGCAACCAAGCCTCCAGGTCCTGCCGCCACCTCATCTCGCTTTATTTTCTTACTTTCTTCCTTCCTCCCTGGACACATCTCTCTCTCTCTCTCTCTCTCTCTTTGTTACAAAGGAAGACATACTAGTAATTACTTCTACGTTTACGATGAGGACACACACGCAAAAAAAAAAAAAATTTTTTATATATATATATCTATATATATATGAAATTTTTTATCACACCATGGTTTATATACAATCATGAAACTACAAATGTCGCTTAATATCAAATTTACGCTACATCGGGAATATCCCCGATGGGGAATTATCAATGAAGGGGAATTTATAAGTGATAATTGGATTGGTACTGCCGGGTCTCGATCCCAGACACAGATACTTATCCAGCGACTCCAGTCGCCGGTTTACCCACTCTTGATGGCTCAGTGGGTAGACCGTCGACTAGAGTCGCTCAATAAGTATCTGTGTCATTTATCACTTATAAATTCCCCTTTGGTGATAATTCCCCATCGGGGATATTCCTGAGGTAGCGTGAATTTGATATTGCGACATTTGTAGCTTCATGATTATATATATATATATATATATATATATATATATATATATATATATATATATATATATATATATATATATATATATATATATATATATATATATATATATATATATATATATATTATATATTATATATATATATTATATATATATATATATATATATATATATATATATATATATATATATATATATATATATATATATATATATATATATATATATATATATATATATATATATATATATATATATATATATTAACTTTATCACATACACAATTGTTCTGTGCATTAGTAGAATTACTAAAAGGACCTCATTCAAACTGGATGGTATCTAACAGAGTTTTTTATTCAGAAAAAATTACAAGCTTTCATGGACAACCAGTCCACATTATCAAGTATCCGCACAATGAGCAGATGCGTAGTCCAGCTGTATTTATATCTGTGTGCTGGGTACTTTTAATCCTATAATCGCCTAGCTCCTCCTGTGTGACCCCCACCTCCTCGTGATCTTGGTCTTTCTCTGATCCCTCCTTCCAGGTGTCCGTTTTCCGTGCATTCTCTTGCATTTTTCCTTCGTTTCCTTGCTACTGTGGAGTATACGATTCTTCTAGATATGCTATCTTCAAAGCAGTTTCCGGTGTTCCCTGCCATCGTGTTGTTGGTGCAAGTTATGAAGGCGTTCTCTACAACCAGTCTAGATGTTTTGTTGGTGTTCCTGTACAGAAAACTTATATTTTCCCAGTCTATTCTGTGATCATTTTCCCAACAGTGTTTGGCAACTGCCGACGTCTGATTGTAATGCCTTGTGTTCTGCAGATGTTGTTTGCTTCGCTCTTTACATGATTTGCCAGTTTCGCCTTAGTACCCTTCTTCACAGTCTAGACATGCTGCCATATATAACCCCCCTCTAATCTCTTCCCCCTCTACCGACTTTTTGTTTCTAACTATTTTATTCCTAATGGTGTTTTTGTAGCTGCCTATCAATTTGAAATTGTCTAGCTTTCTGTTGATGGGTGCAATAGAGTTGTTGTCCGGGACTGTAATTATTTTCTTTCTACCAAATGTTCCTTTTCTATCCTTTCCCTCTCCCCAAAATAGTTTTTCCTTGCTTTGATGTGTGCCCACTCCCACCAGTACTTAGGGTAGCCTAATCTCCTAAAACTCTCCCTCAGGTAATCCAGCTCTTCGTCTAAATATTCGCGACTATAGATCCTATAAGCCCTGATGGCCAACCTGTCATTAATCCTATTTTTATTTCTTTTCTATGACTGGAGAACCTATGTATGTATGAATTGGTGTGTGTCTTCTTCCTATATACCTTAAGAAAGAAATAAAAATAGGATTAATGACAGGGTTGGCCATCAGGGCTTTTAGGATCTGCAGTCCCAAATTTTTAGACGAAGAGCTGGATTACCTGAGGGAGAGTTTTAGGAGATTAGGCTACCCTAAGTATTGGTGGGAGTGGGCACACATCAAAGCAAGGTAAATTTATTTTGGGGAGAGGGAAAGGATAGAAAAGGAACATTTGGTAGGAAAGAAAATAATTACAGTCCCGGACAACAACTCTATTGCACCCATCAGCAGAAAGCTAGACAATTTCAAATTGATAGGCAGCTAAAAAACACCATTAGAATAATATATATATATATATATATATATATATATATATATATATATATATATATATATATATATATATATATATATATATGTGTGTGTGTGTGTGTGTGTATGTATATATATATATATATATATATATATATATGTATATATATATATATATATATGTATATATATACATATATATATATATATATATATATATATATATATATATATATATATATATATATATATATATATATATATATATATATATATATATATATATATATATATATATATATATATATATATATATTTATAAATGTGTGTGACCTTGAGAGGCTATTGACACGTAAAAATCAGCGAAATTGGCTGATTCATTGGCTTGTGGGGCCAGAGTGTGACCGACTGACGCTCGCTCCGGACTTTGTAAGGCTGCTGCAAGGTGCATTAACACTGGGCAAGAACTGACGGATACTACAAGAGTAGATATTCGAGAAATAAAAGAATGCGGATGACCGGACGAAATCGATTTTTGATAACTCCAAATAATTATTCACCGGAAGTGGATGATTCTATTACCACTCCCGAACGCGAGGAAAATTGTCAGAAAGTGTCTGGTTGGAATTAGTATTCGTATCTTTTTAAAATAACATAAAAATAGAAAGCTGATGATATGGGAAATATTGTGGGTGTGAAATCCAGCTGTCTCGTGTAATGGACTTGTTCTTCCAGAAGACGCGAGAGAGGATTTCGAAACTGTCATATTCTTTGTTTTAAGGGAAGGAAGAAGTAGAAATAAGAAAGAAACTGTAAAGAATCCTGTTCAGTTGTATTTGAAATGGGAAAAGAGGAAATATGAGGAAGGAAAAAAGAAAATATGAGGAACCCTCTTCAGTTTTGTATGAAACTGGAAAAAATCAAATTAAGGGGAAGGAAAAAGAAGAAAACATGAGCAAGAAAAAAATATATGAACAACCCTCTTCAGTTTCATTTGAAATTGGAAAACGTTAAATGAAAAGGAAAGAAAAAAGAATATATTGTCAACCCTCTTCAATTTCATTTGAAATGGGGAAAAAGAAAATGAAAAGGAAAGAAAAAAGAATATATTGGCAACCCTCTTCAGTTTCATTTAAAATGGGGAAAAATAAAATGAGAAGAAAGGAAAAAAAATATATTGAGAACCCTCTTCAGTTTCATTTAAAATGGGGAAAAATAAAATGAGAAGAAAGGAAAAAAAATATATTGAGAACCCTCTTCAGTTTCATTTCAGATGGGGAAAAATAAAATGAAAAGGAAGGAAAAAAGAATATGTTGACAGCCCTCTTCAATTTCATTTGAATTGGGAAGAAATAAAATGAAAAGGGAGAAAAAAAATATATTGTCAACCCTCTTCAGTTTCATGTGAAATGGGGAAAAATAAAATGAAAAGGAAAGAAAAAAGAATGTATTGGCAACCCTCTTCAGTTTCATTTGAAATGGGAAGAAATAAAATGAAAAGGAAAGAAAAAAGAATATATTGTCAACCCTCATCAATTTCATTTGAAATGGGAAAAATAAAATGAAAAGGAAGGAAAAAAGAATATATTGTCAACCCTCTTCAGTTTCATTTGAAATTGGAAAATGAAATGAAAAGGAAGGAAAAAAGAATATATTGTCAACCCTCTTCAGTTTCATTTGAATGGGAAAATAAAATGGAAAGGAAGGAAAAAAGAATATATTGTCAACCCTCATCAATTTCATTTGAAATGGGAAAAATAAAATGAAAAGGAAAGAAAAAAGAATATATTGTCAACCCTCATCAATTTCATTTGAAATGGGAAAAATAAAATGAAATGGAAGGAAAAAAGAATATATTGTCAACCCTCTTCAGTTTCATTTGAAATGGGAAAAATAAAATGAAAAGGAAGGAAAAAAGAATATATTGTCAACCCTCATCAATTTCATTTGAAATGGGAAAATAAAATGGAAAGGAAGGAAAAAAGAATATATTGTCAACCCTCTTCAATTTCATTTGAAATGGGGAAAATAAAATGGAAAGGAAGGAAAAAAGAATATATTGTCAACCCTCTTCAGTTTCATTTGAAATGGGAAAATAAAATGGAAAGGAAGGAAAAAAGAATATATTGTCAACCCTCTTCAATTTCATTTGAAATGGGAAAATAAAATGGAAAGGAAGGAAAAAAGAATATATTGTCAACCCTCTTCAATTTTATTTGAAATGGGGAAAATAAAATGAAAAGGAAGGAAAAAAGAATATATTGTCAACCCTCTTCAATTTCATTTGAAATGGGGAAAATAAAATGAAAAGGATGGAAAAAAGAATATATTGTCAACCCTCTTTAATTTCATTTGAAATGGGGAAAAATAAAATGAAAAGGAAGGAAAAAAGAATATATTGTCAACCCTCTTCAATTTCATTTGAAATGGGAAAAATAAAATGAAAAGGAAGGAAAAAAGAATATATTGTCAACCCTATTCAGTTTCGTTTGAAATGGGAAAAATAAAATGAAAAGGAAGGAAAAAAGAATGTATTGTCATCCCTCTTCAATTTCATTTGGAATGGGGAAAATAAAATGAAAAGGAAGGAAAAAAGAATATATTGTCAACCCTCTTTAGTTTCATTTGAAATGGGGAAAATAAAATGAAAAGGAAGGAAAAAAGAATATATTGTCACCCCTCTTCAGTTTCATTTGAAATTGGGAAAATAAAATGAAAAGGAAGGAAAAAAGAATATATTGTCAACCCTCTTCAGTTTCATTTGAAATGGGAAAATAAAAAAAAGGAAAGGAAGGAAAGAATATATTGTCAACCCTCTTCAGTTTCATTTCAAATTGAAAAAGGAAGGAAAAAGAATAAAATGAAAATGGAAAATAAAATGGGAAAAAAAGAATATATTGTCAACCCTCTTCAATTTCATTTGAAATGGGAAAAATAGAAATGAAAAATAAAATGAAAAGGAAGGAAAAAAGAATATATTGTCAACCCTCTTCATTAAAATAAAATGGAAGGAAAAAAAGAATATATTGTCAACCCTATTCAAATGTTTTGTCAACCCTTGAAAAATGAGAAAAATAAAATGAAAAGTATGGAAAAAGAATATATTGTCAACCCTCTTCAATTTCTTTTGAAATGGGAAAAATAAAATGAAAAGGAAGGAAAAAAGAATATATTGTCAACCCTCTTCAATTTCTTTTGAAATGGGAAAAATAAAATGAAAAGGAAGGAAAAAAAATATATTGTCAACCCTCTTCAGTTTCTTTTGAAATGGGAAAAATAAAATGAAAAGGAAGGAAAAAATATATTGTCAACCCTCTTCAGAAATGGGAAAAATAAAATGAAAAGTAGGAAAAAGAATGTAACCCTCTTCAATTTCATTTGAAATGGGGAAAATAAAATGAAAAGGAAGGAAAAAAAATATATTGTCAACCCTCTTCAGTTTCATTTGAAATGAGAAAAATAAAATGAAAAGGAAGGAAAAAAGAATGTATTGTCAACCCTCTTCAATTTCATTTGAAATGGGGAAAAATAAAATGAAAAGGAAGGAAAAAAGAATATATTGTCAACAATCTTCAGTTTCATTTGAAATGTGAAAAATAAAATGAAAAGGAAAGAAAAAAGAATATATCGTTAACGCTCTTCAATTTCATTTGAAATGGGGAAAAATAAAATGAAAAGGAAGTAAAAAAGAATGTATTGGCAACCCTCTTCAATTTCATTTGAAATGGGGAAAAATGAAATGAAAAGGAAGGCAAAAAGAATGTATTGGCAACCCTCTTCAATTTCATTTGAAATGGGGAAAAATGAAATGAAAAGGAAGGCAAAAAGAATATATTGTCAACCCTCTTCAGTTTCATTTGAAATGGGAAAAATAAAATGAAATGGAAGGAAAAAAGAATATATTGTCAGCCCTCTTCAGTTTCATTTGAAATGGGGAAAATAAAATGAAAAGGAAGGAAAAAAGAATATATCATCAACGCTCTTCAGTTTCATTTGAAATGGGAAAAAATAAAATGAAAAGGAAAGAAAAAAGAATATATTGTCATCCCTCTTCAGTTTCATTTGAAATGAGAAAAATAAAATGAAAAGGAAGGAAAAAAGAATATATTGTCAATGCTCTTCAAGTTCATTTGAAATGGGAAAAATAAAATGAAAAGGAAAGGAAAAAGAATATATTGGTAACCGTCTTCAGTTTCATTTGAAATGAGAAAAATAAAATGAAAAGGAAGGAAAAAATAATATATTGTCAACCCTCTTCAAATTCATTTCAAATGGGGAAAATAAAATGAGAAGGAAGGAAAAAAGAATATATTGTCAACCCTCTTCAATTTCATTTGAAATGGGGAAAAATAAAATGAAAAGGAAGGAAAAAAGAATATATTGTCAACCCTCTTCAGTTTCATTTGAAATGGGGAAAAATAAAATGAAAAGGAAGGAAAAAAGAATATATTGTCAACCCTATTCAGTTTCATTTGAAATGGGGAAAAATAAAATGAAAAGGAAGGAAAAAAGAATATATTGTCAACCCTCTTTAATTTCATTTGAAATGGGGAAAAATAAAATGAAAAGGAAGGAAAAAAGAATTTATTGTCAACCCTCTTCAGTTTCATTTGAAATGAGAAAAATAAAATGAAAAGGAAGGAAAAAAGAATATATTGTCAACCCTCTTCAAATTCATTTCAAATGGGGAAAATAAAATGAGAAGGAAGGAAAAAAGAATATATTGTCAACCCTCTTCAGTTTCATTTGAAATGGGGAAAAATAAAATGAAAAGGAAGGAAAAAAGAATATATTGTCAACCCTCTTTAATTTCATTTGAAATGGGGAAAATAAAATGAAAAGAAACTAAAAAAG
This sequence comes from Macrobrachium rosenbergii, assembly GCF_040412425.1. Classification (NCBI taxonomy): domain Eukaryota; kingdom Metazoa; phylum Arthropoda; class Malacostraca; order Decapoda; family Palaemonidae; genus Macrobrachium; species Macrobrachium rosenbergii. The sequence continues at coordinate 1,652,318 of NC_089756.1, read as the reverse complement.
AATATGTTGTCAACCCTCTTCAGTTTCATTTGAAATGGGGAAAATAAAATGAAAAGTAAGGAAAAAAGAATATATTGTCATCCCTCTTCAATTTCATTTGAAATATGGGAAAATAAAGTGAAAAGGAAGGAAAAAAGAATATATTGTCGACCCTCTTCAATTTCATTTGAAATGGGGAAAAATAAAATGAAAAGGAAGGAAAAAAGAATATATTGTCAACCCTCTTGAATTTCATTTGAAATGGGGAAAATAAAATGAAAAGGAAGGAAAAAAGAATATATTGTCAACCCTCTTCAATTTCATTTGAAATTGGGAAAATAAAATGAAAAGGAAGGAAAAAAGAATATATTGTCGACCCTCCTCAATTTCATTTGAAATGGGAAAAATAAAATGAAAAGGAAGGAAAAAAGAATATATTGTCGACCCTCTTCAATTTCATTTGAAATGGGGAAAAATAAAATGAAAAAAAAGGAAAAAAGAATATATTGTCGACCCTCTTCAATTTCATTTGAAGTGGGGAAAAATAAAATGAAAAGGAAGGAAAAAAGAATATATTGTCGACCCTCTTCAATTTCATTTGAAATGGGGAAAAATAAAATGAAAAGGAAGGAAAAAAGAATATATTGTCAACCCTCTTCAATTTCATTTGAAATGGGGAAAATAAAATGAAAAGGAAGGCAAAAAGAATATATTGTCGACCTTCTTCAATTTCATTTGAAGTGGGGAAAAATAAAATGAAAAGGAAGGAAAAAAGAATATATTGTCAACCCTCTTCAATTTCATTTGAAATGGGGAAAATAAAATGAAAAGGAAGGAAAAAAGAATATATTGTCAACCCTCTTCAGTTTCATTTGAAATGGGGAAATAAAATGAAAAGGAAGGAAAAAAGAATTTCATTTGAAATGGGGAAAATAAAATGAAAAGGAAGGAAAAAGAATATATTGTCAACCCTCTTCAATTTCATTTGAAATGGGGAAAATAAAATGAAAAGGAAGGAAAAAAGAATATATTGTCAACCCTCTTCAATTTCATTTGAAATGGGAAAATAAAATGAAAAGGAAGGAAAAAGAATATATTGTCAACCCTCTTCAATTTCATTTGAAATGGGAAAATAAAATGAAAAAAGAATATATTGGAATTGGGAAAATAAAATGAAAAGGAAAAAAAAGAATATATTGTCAACCCTCTTCAATTTCATTTGAAATGGGGAAAATAAAATGAAAAGGAAGGAAAAAGAATATATTGTCAACCCTCTTCAGTTTCATTTGAAAATGGGGAAAAATAAAATGAAAAGGAAGGAAAAAGAATATATTGTCAACCCTCTTCAATTTCATTTGAAATGGGAAAAATAAAATGAAAAGGAAGGAAAAAAAGAATATATTGTCAACCTCTTCAATTTCATTTGAAATGGGGAAAAATAAAATGAAAAGGAAGGAAAAAAGAATATATTGTCAACCCTCTTCAGTTTCATTTGAAATGGGAAAAATAAAATGAAAAGGAAGGAAAAAAATATATTGTCAACCCTCTTCAATTTCATTTGAAATGGGAAAATAAAATGAAAAGGAAGGAAAAAAAATGAATATATTGTCAACCCTCTTCAATTTCATTTGAAATGGGGAAAATAAAAAAAGAAAAGGAAGGAAAAAGAATATATTGTCAACCCTCTTCAATTTCATTTGAAATGGGGAAAATAAAATGAAAAGGAAAAATAAAATGAAAAGGAAGGAAAAAAAAGAATATATTGTCAACCCTCTTCAATTTCATTTGAAATGGGGAAAATAAAATGAAAAGAAAGGAAAAAAGAATATATTGTCAACCCTCTTCAGTTTCATTTGAAATGGGGAAAAAATAAAATGAAAAGGAAAAGGAAAAAAAGAATATATTGTCAACCCTCTTCAATTTCATTTGAAATGGGGAAAATAAAATGAAAAGAAAAGGAAAAAAGAATATATTGTCAACCCTCTTCAGTTTCATTTGAAATGGGGAAAAATAAAATGAAAAGGAAGGAAAAAATAAAATGAAAAGGAAGGCAAAAGAATATATTGTCAACCCTCTTCAATTTCATTTGAAATGGGAGAAAAAATAAAATGAAAAAAGGAAAAAAGAATATATTGTCAACCTCTTCAGTTTCATTTGAAATGGGAAAAATAAAATGGAAAGAAAAAAGAATATATTGTCAACCCTCTTCAAATTCATTTGAAATGGGAAAAATAAAATGAAAAGGAAGGAAAAAAAAAGAATATATTGTCAACCCTCTTCAGTTTCATTTGAAATGGGAAAATAAAATGAAAAGGAAGGAAAAAAGAATATATTGTCAACCCTATTCAGTTTCATTTGAAATGAGAAAAATAAAATGAAAAGTAAGGAAAAAAGAATATATTGTCAACCCTCTTCAATTTCTTTTGAAATGGGAAAAATAAAATGAAAAGGAAGGAAAAAAGAATATATTGTCAACCCTCTTCAAGTTCATTTGAAATGGGAAAAATAAAATGAAAAAAAAGGAAAAAGAATATATTGTCAACCCTCTTCAATTTCATTTGAAATGGGAAAATAAAATGAAAAGGAAGGAAAAAGAATATATTGTCAACCCTCTTCAAATTCATTTGAAATGGGGGAAAAAAAAAAAAACCCTGATTTGAAATGGGAAAAATAAAATGAAAAGGAAGGAAAAAGAATATATTGTCAACCCTCTTCAATTTCATTTGAAATGGGGAAAAATAAAATGAAAAGGAAGGAAAAAAGAATATATTGTCAACCCTCTTCAAATTTGAAATGGGAAAAATAAAATGAAAAGGAAGGAAAAAGAATATATTGTCAACCCTCTTCAGTTTCATTTGAAATGGGGAAAAATAAAATGAAAAAAGAAAAAAGAATATATTGTCAACCCTCTTCAATTTCATTTGAAATGGGGAAAATAAAATGAAAAGGAAGGAAAAAAAAAGAATATATTGTCAACCCTCTTCAATTTCATTTGAAATGGGAAAATAAAATGAAAAGGAAGGAAAAAAATATATTGTCAACCCTCTTCAATTTCAAAAAATCAAATTGAAATGGGAAAAATAAAATAAAATGAAAAAAAAGGAAGGAAATGAAAAGAAAAAAAAATATATATTAAAATGAAAAGGAAGGAAAAAAGAATATAACCCTCTTCAATTTCATTTGAAATGGGGAAAATAAAATGAAAAAATAAAATGAAGGAAAAAAAAAAGAATATATCAACCTCTTCAATTTCATTTGAAATGGGGGAAAAATAAAATGAAATGGGGAAAATAAAATGAAAAGGAAACTAAAAAGAATATGTTGTCAACCCTCTTCAATTTCATTTGAAATGAAATGGGAAAAATAAAATGAAAATTTGAAATGAAAATAAAATGAAAAGAAAAAAAAGAATATATTGTCAACCCTCTTCAATTTCATTTGAAATGGGAAAATAAAATGAAAAGGAAGGAAAAAGAATAATTGTCAACCCTCTTCAATTTCATTTCAAATGGAAAAATAAAATGAAAAGGAAAAAAAGAATATAAAATTTCATTTGAAATGGGGAAAAATAAAATGAAAAGGAAGGAAAAAGAATATATTGTCAACCCTCTTCAATTTCATTTGATTTTTCATTTGAAATGAAATGGGAAAAAATAAAATGAAAAATGGAAAATAAAATGAAAAAAGAATATATTGTCAACCCTCTTCAATTTCATTTGAAATGGGGAAAAAAAATAAAATGAAAAAAAAAATATATTGAAGGAAAAAAAATGAATATATTGTCAACCCTCTTCAATTTCATTTGAAATGGGGAAAAATAAAATGAAAAAAAGGAAGGAAAAAAAAGAAACTAAGGAAAAAAGAATATATTGTCAACCCTCTTCAATTTCATTTGAAATGGGGAAAAATAAAATGAAAAGGAAGGAAAAAAAAAAGAATATATTGTCAAAAAGAATCATTTGAAATGGGGAAAAATAAAATGAAAAGGAAGGAAAAAAGAATATTTGTCAACCCTCTTCAATTTCATTTGAAATGGGGAAAATAAAATGAAAAGGAAGGAAAAAAGAATATATTGTCAACCCTCTTCAAAAATTTGAAATGGGGAAAATAAAATGAAAAGGAAGGAAAAAGAATATATTGTCAACCCTCTTCAATTTCATTTGATTTGAAAAAGGAAGGAAAAAAAACCCTCTTCAATTTCATTTGAAATGGGAAAATAAAATGAAAAGGAATATATTGTCAACCCTCTTCAATTTAAAATGAAAAGGAAGGATATTTTCATTTTGATTTGAAATGGGGAAAAATAAAAAATGAAAGGAAAAAGGAAAAAGAATATATTGTCAACCCTCTTCAATTTCATTTGAAATGGGGAAAATAAAATGAAAAGGAAGGAAAAAAGAATATATTGTCAACCCTCTTCAATTTCATTTGAAATGGGGAAAATAAAATGAAAAGGAAGGAAAAAAGAATATATTGTCAACCCTCTTCAATTTCATTTGAAATGGGGAAAATAAAATGAAAAGGAAGGAAAAAAGAATATATCGTCAACCCTCTTCAGTTTCATTTGAAATGGGGAAAAATAAAATGAAAAGGAAGGAAAAAAGAATATATTGTCAACCCTCTTCAATTTCATTTGAATATATTGTCATCAACCTCTTCAATTTCATTTGAAATGGGGAAAAATAAAATGAAAAGGAAGGAAAAAGAATATATTGTCAACCCTCTTCAATTTCATTTGAAATGGGGAAAATAAAATGAAAAGGAAGGAAAAATTTGAAATGAATATATTGTCAACCCTCTTCAATTTCATTTGAAAATAAAATGGGAAAAAAAAAGAATAAAATGAAAAGGAAATAAAATGGAAAAAAAGAATTGAAATGGGGAAATAAAATGAAAATTTGGAAATGGAAAAAAATGAAAAGAATATATTGTCAACCTCTTCAATTTCATTTGAAATGGGAAAATAAAATGAAAAGGAAGGAAAAAAGAATATTGTCAACCCTCTTCAATTTCATTTGAAATGGGAAAATAAAATGAAAAGGAAGGAAAAAGAATATGTCAACCCTCTTCAATTTCATTTGGAATGGGGAAAATAAAATGAAAAGGAGGAAAAAAGAATATATTGTCAACCCTCTTCAATTTCATTTGAAATGGGGAAAAGAAAATGAAAAGAAACTAAAAAAGAATATGTTGTCAACCCTCTTCAGTTTCATTTGAAATGGGGAACAAATAAAATGAAAAGGAGGAAAAAAGAATATATTGTCAACCCTCTTCAATTTCATTTGGAATGGGGAAAATAAAATGAAAAGAAACTAAAAAAGAATATGTTGTCAACCCTCTTCAGTTTCATTTGAAATGGGGAACAAATAAAATGAAAAGGAGGAAAAAAGAATATATTGTCATCCCTCTTCAATTTCATTTGAAATAGGGGAAAATAAAATGAAAAGGAAGGAAAAAAGAATATATTGTCAACCCTCTTCAATTTCATTTGAACGGGAAGAAATGAAATGAAAAGGAAGGAAGAAGGAATATATTGTCAGCCCTCTTCATTTTCATTTGAAACGGGGAGAAATAAAATGAAAAGGAAGGAAAAAAGAAAAAAATAATCCTATTCAGTTTTATTTTGAAATGGGGAAAAATGAAATGGGAAGGAACGAAAAAAGAAAATATTGACAAACATCTTCAGTTTCACCTCTCTCTGTCTCTCTGTCTGTCTCTGTCTCTCTCTCTTGTGTTAGGCAATTATTTATCTCAACTTGAGCTGTTTAGCCAATCAAATGGCTGCATTGAAATCCTGCTGTTGAGAAGATAAAGGCATTGCTGGTTTTCTGTAATAAATTTGATATCATCACTAAAGAGGAAAGACAGTACAATGTATTTCTTCCTTCAGGTCATCACTAAGCAATGTCACCCACTGGATTCTTGTCCCTGGCATTCCCTCAGAAGAATGAATGATAGGCTATTCTTTCTCGTTTTGTTACTTTGTATGAAAGCAGACTGCATACAACCTTTATTATGGAGGTACCCTGTTTGGTAAATCTCTCTCTCGCTCTCTCTCCCTCTCTCAAAAATGAAAGATAATCTTTTTCGTTTTGTTGTTTCGTAGTACACCAGACTACATACTAGCCTTTTTTTATGGAGGTATCCTATTAGGTGTAGATCTCTCTCTCTCTCTCTCTCTCTCTCTCTCTCTCTCTCTCTCTCTCTCTCTCTATCTATATATCTATATATATATATATATATATATATATATATATATATATATATATATATATATATATACATACATACATATGTATATATATACATACATACATACATACATACCTGTATACTTACATACACTCATATACATATGAATCATTTGCATTTGCATGAGGAGAATATATATTCCATTACCTCAGTTAACGTACTATTAACATCGGCAGCATTCAAGGCAACATCCCGTGCTATTTCAAGGTAACATTGAGTACCTAACATTGACGTCATCACATTCTCTTCTGGGCAGATCCAGCTAAGGACTTCTGATTCATCGCACCATAACTGAACGGAGTTGATTGGTATTAACCGCTCTGGGTTTCAGTATTCAGTTTTTTGGTAGCGAATGCAGAGGGGGTGCCGGTGTCAGGACTACTGTAGGCCTAGTAGGCGTTACTGTAGGAGGCATTTCTGATGTGAGGAATTCGATAAGTTAAGAGGGCATTGTGGCTAATACAATTACTTGACCTACCCAGGCTTACGTTAACCTAACCTAACGTAGGACTCTGTGCCCTAACCTGGCCGGGGAAGGGGGTGACCTCCCCCCCCAAGTAATTCGTGACCCCTCACTCTGCATTATACCCCTGTTTTGATTAGGAGTGAGTAAAGGTATTGACTTGATTTGGCGCAATCAGCATTGACCTGAAGCCAACACCTTGCAGTCTTGAGTAGTCTCCCCTGCACAACCAAAGAAAATGAGCGTTTTGTAACGCCATAGAGGAGTAACTTTGTCATGCCGTTTTTCAGTTGTAACTTTTACGCACTCCCTATCAAAGAGAGGCTCCTCTTAGCACCACAATCATCGCATCATTGTTATTAGTTCAAGGTAGGTTAACCAAACGACTGAGCCACTTTATTAGACACTTATAGGGCTGGAAAGATGAGTTAGTTTGTAATAAAGGGCGAAAATATGGGCTCGTATATCAAAGTTGACGTAAACAGTGACGATGCATAGAATTAGCACATTGACAAAAGAGTCTTGAGAGTTATTGATATCCATTAAAAAAAGACCAGTTGTGTGTACGTTTCATAAATTTCCATCAAACTTTTATTGACGTAGAGTCAAGAGATGTGTCTTCTGTTTTCAAACAGCCAATTTAAAAAAAAAATTTAAAGGCATGTTAGTATTGGGTTTTCAAACCACTTTAAGAAAAAAAAATTATTTAAAGATCTCCAGGTCTGGCGTGTGGGGTTAAGAGTCACAATAAGCGCTGAGGTATCAACTGGAAAGTTTTTTTATTGATATCTTATATCTGTCGTGGTAACTAGAAGATAGAATGAATTTCGAAGTTACTGGCAACATATCTTGGTCTTCTTAGACGAATTCAATTGAATGTAATTGCATACCGTCAGTCTTCTTCTTCTTTTAACGTGCTTTTTTCCCATTTTTGTATGGGGTAAGCACGATGCCTTCTTTTGAAGGACTTTTTGATTTGGCTTTGGGGTAGACCTGTAGTCTCGATCGGCTGCCCTGCGGGGTTTGAATTCATATTTCCTATTGCCATGGAATACGATAGTGAATACGATGGTTTACTGATACTACTATTAATCTATTACTACTACTAATACTACTACTGCTTTCAAATTACCAGAGGTCCATACTTTTATTGTTATTAGTAATATTATAAGCATGGGTCATGCATCCTTTGACGCGTTGAGAAAATGACTTTCTCTCTCTCTCTCTCTCTCTCTCTCTCTCTCTCTCTCTCTCTCTCTCTCTCTCTCTCTCTCTCTCTCTCTCTTCTATATATATAAATGTGAATGTTTGTATATTTGTTTGGCTCCTATAGAAATCTAAACCGCTTGACACGCCCAGACAAATTTTGCACACAGCCTCTATGCCACCCGTGAAAGGTTTTTAACTCAAAGTCAAACCCTTACCCCGTGACAGACATACAAACACAGACAAAACAAATTAAATTTTCGTATTTACGTCACCTTCTCCTTCAGTTTTCTGGGTTTATTCTCATTTTTCACCTTACACTTCACCTTTCCTTCTGGCTCTGCCAGAAAAGTATGATTAACCTACAACAGTAAATCCCATATAACATAAATTTTTTATCAGACTTTACGTGAATTTTGATCATAATTTATGATAATAATTAATATAATTGTTTATTACCTCAATAAAATCTACATTGAAAACCTAAATCGATAATTTCTCTCTGTAACAAGTGAAGCCGAGTCCGTGCATGCGTAGTAGTGGCTTAATTGATTATTGTGCGAATTGGCAAAACACTTCACTGCATACGGAAGATAAGTTTCTTGTCACGTTACTTGGTACTGATTTCCTTGAAGATAATGACTGAAAATTCTAGATTAAAACTTTACAGGAATGTAGATCATTACATTTGGAAATCTTTTCCAAAAGGCATTTGGAGGGTGAATGTATTAGATGCAAATAGGTATTTAATTAAGAAATGGCAACTACTGCACTTTGAGAAACTTGAAGTGCTCACAGTTTACACAACATGTCAATTCATACCTTTTGCTGATGTAACCATACACAATAAGGAATAGTATTCCCATCATTTAGGAAAAGAAAAAGTATTGTTTATTGTTATATATTAGAATGATATATATTCATATATATCTTTTATCGTGTATTTTTTCAAAATATAAACCTAACATTCCTCCAAGAAGGGAAAGATTTTGCTTGATTGATGATTACGTTATTGTTTGAACTGACCAAGTTTATGGATGCTGTACGTGTAACTTTATACACAATTCTATGTTAAGGAATTTGATGTCATTGTAAAGATAATGAGTTGTAATTTGTTATGTTAGGTAAAAAAGTCCCTACAACCAGTATAAATATATGTATCGCGAGTTGAATTTAGCCGTATAAATAAAGTGTTTTTCCATTTTTTTCTTAATATGATGAGGGGGTGGAAGGCCAACTCTTGCAACAATTCACTTAATAATAGGAGAGAAATAAAATGGCGTAATAGAGTATAAACTAAATATTTAATTTAAAAAGACGTCAATTCTCATACAGTATTTATGAATAAGTTTAAATTAGAACTGAGGAGTTGGTTCAGTTTTATATGAATTAGACAGTGAAGTTTACTTTTATTATAGTAA
>NC_089756.1:1615497-1640497 GCF_040412425.1 Macrobrachium rosenbergii | reverse complement strand
CACTGGACAAAATAATATTTACAGAAGACGACGTGAAAAACAAAATAGAAAAACTAAACAAGTCAGAACTCCTGGCCCGGATGGGATTCATCCAAGAGAAATTAAAGAGTTAAAAGAGGAGATAGTTCCTCACCTATATAAACTCTACAGAAAAACTGCAGAACATCGAAAGACACCAAAAGGATGGAAACCAGGTAATGTGCCCCCACTTTACAAAAAAGATCCAAGAGAAGAGTCAGGAAATTATTGGCCATTCTTTCTAACGTCAATCCCTTGTAAGATTTTTGAGTCCATAATTGCAGATCAAATTGTGGATCACAGTGACAGAAACAGCCTGTTGTTAAACAGTCAACAAGGCTTCAGAGGAAACAGATCCTGCCCATCAAACCTCTTGGAGTTTTTTCATAATATCCTTGGTATTTATGACACCCTACTTAGATTTCCAAAAGGCCTTTGACAAAGTTCCACACAAGAAACTAATGACAAAAGTTAGAGCTTTAGGAATTGTAGGAGAAATAGGAGACTGGATTGAAGACTGGCTAACTAATAGAAAACAGGGAGTCGTAATAAACGGTGAAGAATCAAAATGGGTAGATGTGACAAGCGGAGTTCCTCAGGGTTCTGTCCTTGGCCCACTCTTGTTTTTGATTTACATTAATGACATTGATGTAGGCTCAACTAGTAGGATAGCCAACTTTGCTGATGGCAAACTAGGTGTAAATGCAGCAGACCCAGATACAGTGGAAAGTTTAAGAAATGGTCTAAGGAAAATAGGAGTGGTCAAAAAGATGACAAATGCCTTTTAACTTGGATAAGTGTAAAGTATTACAAATAGGAAAAAACAACCCTCATGCCAACTACATGCTGCTTGTTCTACAATATAAATATTGTAGAACAAGAAGAGGACCTTGGAGTCATTATTACCATGGACTTAAAAACCACAAAACAGTACATAAAAGCTGAAAAGAAGGCGCAGAAACTAGTGGGATACATAAAGAGGCAGTTCAAATACGGAAACAAGGAAACGGTGCTGCAGCTGTACACATCATTTTGACTATGAAGTACAGTTTTGGTCACCAAACACTAAGAAAGGACATAAATAGATTAGAAGGGGTACACGCAAGAACCACAAAGTTATTTCCATCCATCAGGCAAACAGTTGATCAAAGACGGCTTGGGAGCCTGAACATGCATGACTTAGAAATACGACGATTGCGAGGACATCTAATAGAAACATTCAAAATACTGAGAGGCATAACAAAAGTAGACAGTAATCCCTTCACATTAAACGAAAACCAAACAACAAATAATGTAAACAGCAAAAGTGCGGAAGAGTTTAAAAGAAAGCTAGACAAAATCATTAGAACACTGAATGAACAGTAAAACCTGCTCCTAGAGATAAGTGAGCGCATGCTGTCTCCTCGGATTATGGGACATCCTGATCCTTGTAACTCCTCAGAACACACTCTCTCTCTCTCTCTCTCTCTCTCTCTCTCTCTCTCTCTCTCTCTCTCTCTCTCTGGGAGGGAGACTTGCAAGTTGTCAAACCAATGAATTACTTAGTCACTTGATAATACTTAAATCTCTCTCTCTCTCTCTCTCTCTCAATCTCTCTCTCTCTGGAAGGTAGTGTTGCAAGTTGTCAAACCAGTGAATTACTTACTGACCTAACAATACTTACATCTCTCTCTCTCTCTCTCTCTCTCTCTCTCTCTCTCTCTCTCTCTCTCTCTCTCTCTCTCTCTCTCTCTCTGTTTCTGGGAGTTAGTGATGGTGATTGTCAAACCATTGAATTACCTAGTGACTTGATGATACTGAAATCTGAAGGTGTGTTTTTTGTGTTCAATTTTTTGAAAAGAAGCAATTGAATGTTTACCGCAAAGTGAGGTATTTTATGAAGCTAATTAAACATTAATAAAGTCTGATTCCTGGTTGTGAGAGCAATGCTTTTTACATCAGCTTCTCTGGCGCTGGTAAACAGCTGTTCTCAGTGGCGTTTATAGAATTTGCAGTCATGAGTCATATTGATAAGATAAATCAGTTCGCAAAAAAGAAAAATGATCAGAAATTAGCTGAATTTTCTCGATGTTTTCAGTCCGATGACCCTTCATTTAGATTCAAGAAGAATGAGTGAAAATTAGCAAAATAATGTTTCTGAGATGAGTTAATTTTCACAGTGTTGACAGTCTAAAATCCATTCATTTCAATTCATCCAGTATATCTTTAGGAAAATGTATAATTCTTTTATGAATGGCCTCGATTTCTATTAGTATAGGATTATTCACATTATCAACCAGTGATGCAGAATCTCATTACACCCGCATTCCATCCCGTAGAAAAGAAAAAACAATGAAAATGAAATGAATTCCTGAAGTGTTTCTCTAGCCATTGCATTCTGGGAGATCTGGTCCAGTGTAGCCCGGAGTGCCAGCCACTGCTGCACCAGCCGCTATTAAGTAAGCTTCCGGCCGGTGCCAGGCGCTACCCTGGAGGGGATGGATGCCTTTTGGCGCTCTTTCTGAAGGCCAAGGTTATCCCGAGGGAGGAGGAGGAAGGGAAAATTCACTGCCAAGGTCTTGGTGCCCCTCAGGTGAAATTGTTTAGCCCAGGAAGGGGAGAGAGAGAAATGATTTGTTTGGGAGCTTCAGGATAGAAAGTAAAATTTGCGTCTTGGCGAAATGGGTCCAGACGGACTCTTTCAGGGAGATTGTCTGAGTAATTGCGATGGAGCTTTTTTATTTCAGGCAAATCAGTGTCAGATTGAATTCGTGCGTCACTTCAGTTTGCTTTGTTTTATTAAAATAATCTCAAAATTTTGCGTCGTGGCGCTTGTCGGGCGAAAATCGCCCACAGGAACTTTTTCAGACTTACTGAGTAAGTGCGATGTAGCTGTTTGCATTTCAGCAGATCAGAATGTCAGACTGAATTCGTGCGTCAGTTAATTATTCTTTGTTGTAAGAAGGTGGTCTAAGTGTATTTTAGAGTTTATTTTATTTTATTTAATTTTTGTTTGTAGGATGGGTGGTAAGAAATATTGTTTTCCGAATGGTTAGTTTGCCTGCACAAGATATGGCTTGAGTCTAGTCCTAATGAACAGATTCTGATTTGTGTGACAATGCATCAAGTTTTAGAAATATGAGACTAATGTCATTTGCTGTCCAGCATTGACGGACCGCGCTTCCTTTCACAAATTCCAATTCAGTAAATTTTTGACGGAGAGGAATTTCAAAACGGTAAGTGATTCGAGTCAATCATTTTTGATATGTGCATTTTCTGATAACTTTTTCTCATTCATTTCATTCATTCAATTCCCTAGCTCGGTTTTACAACCGCTCAAGCTGCCGACCATGCAGCGCATGCGCAAAAAAAAAGAGAAACAATATTTGATTTGAGTAAATCATTTTGATCGCCATGCATCTTTAGATAATTTTTTATTTCATTCATTCATTGCCCTACCTCTGTTTTACAACCGGTGAAGCTGCCGTCCATGCGGCGAATGCACAAAAAAAGGAACACGATAAAAAATATAAAACTTCAACTTGTGACACCGAAGAAGTACAGTACAACCTGGGCTACCACTACCAGTGGGGCTGGCAACTGCAGACAAGTGATTCGAGTATTTGTTGGTTGCGACCCCAGGCGACCGCATGAGCTTTGTTCCAGACAAATTAAAATCCCCTTCCCTTCCCTTTCCCCTTCCCTTCCCCTTCCCCTTCCCCAGAGGTCACGCAGGATTCTTCCAGACCTACGGAGACCTCGTTCCCTCGCTGGAATGTCGTGACCGATAACAGTAGCCGGAGAATTTTTGCTGGAATTATGTCCTGGCAGGGTTCGTTAATACGTATACTGGCGTTGGGTGTCTTAGCTTTACATTTTTTCATCTATTTATTTATTAATTTATTAATTTTGTTTATTTCTAACATCTGATCTCTTCTTTCTGTATTGAGAATTCTTACTTTATAAAGTATGTCCTGATAGGGTTCGTTAATGAGTAGCCTCTGCTGGCACTGGGGCGTCTAACAGTTTTAACTTTTTATTTGTTTATCTTTTTATTTATTCATGTTGTATAATAAGTGATCTCTTCTGTCCGTATTTCTACAGTTTTGCTTTTTTATCTATATACTTACTTATCAATTTTTTTTATAATGATCTCTTATTTCTATATTTCTAGTTTTACCTTTTTCATCTATTTATCTATTCATGTATTAATGTGTTTTTTATAATAATTGATCTCTCTTCTTTCTGTATATCCTTTTACCTTCTGTCTCGTAGGGTTCACTGTGAACATATAATTATACTGCGATGGGGCGCCTTACAATTTGCAGTTTGTAGCCATTTATTAATTTGTTACGTTTTTTTTAATAACTGATATCTCTGTATTCCTATTACATTCAGTTATTTCTGTCTTCAAATGAACACCTTAATATTCTTTGGAAGCTTGAATTTCTTCAAGTCGTGGCCCTGTGGTGGTGGGCTTGTGTCATATGAATAGGGTTCATCTTTTTTAATACTAATCATTATTATTATTATTATAATAATATGATAATAAGTAAAGCGGGTATTTTCAGGTAAATACACATTATAAAATGCACATTTTCCGTGTTTACAAGATTAAGTAAAACCCACAAAGCACGAAAATGGTAGAATGGTATTTATGTAGCTTTTAAAAGGACCATCTCCCTTCCTCATCAGTTGGATCACTGGGGAGGATAGGAAAGCTCAGTCAATGGATTTTTTTGTGGTTTGTGGGTAATACCTAAATACGTATATATATATATATATATATATATATATATATATATATATATATATATATATATATATATATATATATATGTATATGTTTATATATAATACATATACACACACACACACACACACACATGGAACACGAATGCACATATGCACAAACTGCACGAGTGTGTAAGCAAAGTAACATGGGTTATCTGAGTAGTTGACTAGAAATTTGATCTACTGATTTACATTGATTTACATTATTATTATTATTATTATTATTATTATTATTATTATTATTATTATTATTCAGAAGATGAACCCTATACACATGTAACAAGCCCACCACTGTGGCCTTTAACTTGAAATTGAAGCTTCCAAAGAATAATGTGGTGTTCATTCGACAGAAGTAACAGAAGGTAAAATGAGAAAAACCGAAGGAGGAGGAATGAGGCCATTCAGTGCCTGTTGCGGTTGATTTGGCGAAGGATCCCGAGTTATTTAAAGGCAGTAACACCCTCTAGGAAAAAGATATACTTAAAATATTTTATTTTAAAGTAATGGCGAGTCTGCAGTCACTTTTCTGTCGGATAGTCATATCGAAACAATGCATGACCCTGAGGGGAAACAGGAATTGAGGTTGTAACAGCTGCTGTCCGGTACAGCGGTCATGCGCATTTGTCCGTTCGTGCTTTCGTATTTTTTGGCGTTGCAAATTTAAAACCTTGTGTTCAAGACACAAAAGAACTGAACTTCTTCAAGAAAAAAAGCATGTAACCAAGGTGTAAAGAAACGAACTTCCTAAAAAAACATATATTCAAGGTGCAAACAACATGTATTCTAAGGTGAAAAAAATCAACTCCTTGAAATAAACACATATTCAAGCTGTAAAGAACTGAATATGTATTCAAGCTGTAAAAAATTTAACTCATTAAAAAAGACTTGTATTCAGAGTGCAAAAAACTGAACTCCTAAAAAAACATGTATTCATGAATTTAGAAGAAAAAATAAAATGATTTCAGTGTATACAAACTGAACTTCTTAAAAGGGTGCATAACTTAGGTGGTATTTTATTAAGGTATAACAAACTGAACTCCTTAAAAAGAACATGTATTCATAGTAAAAAACTGAACTCCTTAACCCCTTAAAAGGTTGTATAAGTTGACTGAAATTTCATTAAGGCATAAAAAACTGAGCTCCTTAGAAAAAACGTATCCACTGAGTAAAAAATTTGTTTTTTTAACTTTAAAAAAATTACTTATTCAAAGTATAAAAAGTTAACTCCTTAAAAGGTAGCATAAGTTTAGTGAAATTTTATTTAGGTATGAAAAAACTGAACTCCCTAAAAAGCTATGTATTCAGGGCGTGAAAAATTGAACTCCTGTTTGCAGTGAAGAGTTCAGTTTTCCCCGATTGTTGCTACATCCTCTAGTCCTCGACGCTCCGTTCGCTCAGGCCTGGGCAAGAGAAATTGTCTTTCGACTCTACAGTAGTTTCGTATCTGTGATTCCTCAGTCTCTCAACTTCACGGAATCTTACCGTTATTTTCTTGTCTACGTCATTTCCTATAGCAGTGGTAAAGCTCTCTCTCTCTCTCTCTCTCTCTCTCTCTCTCTCTCTCTCTCTCTCTCTAGCGCTTATTGGCCGAAAGTGCCTCTGTGCTTAGCTTGGCAGCACAAATTTCATGTGAAATCAAATGAGATTTCCCTCTCTCTCTCTCTCTCTCTCTCTCTCTCTCTCTCTCTCTCTCTCTCTCTCTCTAGTTATTTAGATTATTATTATCGCTTTATATTTTTAATAATAATAATAATAATAATAATAATAATAATAATAATAATAATAATAATAATAATAATAATAATAATATGACATACCTCATTTTCAATAAGAAAAAAATGCTTGTAGGGGATTGTAAACTGGTTCGAATGAACACCATAATTATTATAGATGAATTATCACTGTCGACTCTTCTTGTCTGCATTGACCGAGAAGTGAGGAGGTGTCTTCGCGCAGCCTGCAGTTTATGCTGAAACAAAAAGCAGGTCTCTTGCAAATACCATATAATTCACGTTGTGTTCGCGTGTGTTCTTTTTTGTTGTGACGTAAGGAATTTAAAGTTATGTTGTCACTGAGGAAACATAAGCATAGAGGGGTTTCTTTTTGTTATAGTATATTTTGTCTAGATGCACGAATTCTTGAAGTAGTTTTGTTTACAAGAATTAGAGAAACTATTATCTTTTCTTTACGATCTGCAATATCTGCGGTTCACGTCGCTGTCCAGTTTGATCATTCTTTTTCTTTTTTTTTTTTTGTTCCAGGTGTGGTATTCGTCTTGAAAATACTCGTTCATGTGCGTCAAACGTTGTCACAGTTCCTCACGGTTTGCCTATCTCCTTGTCTTTTGCGTTCTTGTACGTCAAATGTTGACACCGTTCCTGACAATTTGTCTTTCTCTCCCTGTCTTCTGTGTTCATGTGCGTCAAATGTTGTCTCAGTTTATGACAATTTGCCTTTCTCTAAGCGTTTTCACAGTTCCTGACAATTTGTCTCTCTCCCTGTCTTCTGCATTCGTGTGCGTCAAACGTTGTAACGGTTCCTGACAATTTTTCTTTCTCTCCCTGCCTTTTGCGTTCATGTGCGTCGAACGTTGTCACTGTTTCTGAAAACTTGTCTTTCTCTTCGTGTCTTCTGCGTTCATGTGCATCAAAGGTTGTCACGGTTCCTGACAATTTGTCTTTCTCTCCCTGTCTTCTGCGTTCATGTGCGTCAAACGTTGTCACACTCCTGACAATTTATGTTTTTGTTTGTGTCTTCTGCATTCATGTGCGTCAGATGTTGTCACGGTTCCTGACAATTTGTCTTTCTCTCCCTGTCTTCTGCATTCATGTGCGTCAAATGGTGACAATTTGCCCCTCTCTTCCTGTCTTCTGCGTGTATTTTCGTCCAAAGTTGTCACAGTTCCTGACAATTTGCCTCTCTCCCCTACCTTCTGTGCGCATGTGTGCGTCAAACGTGGCCTATCTTCCGGCGCTCGGCACTGGATCAGTCCGATAATAATTCGCCCTTGTAGAAGCGCGTTCCCTTAGGACCTGATGAGCCGGAATCGCCAATTGTGTAATCTAGCCATGATTGGATGCGTTCTTTGCATGCTAAGGCAACCGGAACCGTTTGTACCCTCTTTTCTGAAGGCGCCACACTGTCTTGGATCCTGTTTGGAGTCTTTTCATGGCTAAATTATATTGTTTTATTATTGACGATGATTTTAAAGCCAGTTTGATTTAAATAATTCGTTCGAGTCACTATCCCTGGCGTCGTGAAGAACGACTCCAACGCTCTCTATACCGTGGGAGGGCGAACAAAGTCTTCAGTCTTCCTGTTCCCCTCCCCTAGTTCCTACCACCCTCCGTCCTAGTCACCTTTCCCTCATTTTGGTCGTTATGGGGACGAGCCGTTAGGGGTCAGGGGGGTTAAACCCCCTAACGGACGTTCGCCTCAGCTGAAAAATTCTACCGCTCGAATTATCGCATCTACCGACGTTTTCCAGCGGCTCCTGAAGCTAGTTAGTGTCTCCCGGCTGGGTTTGCGGTTTTTCATGTCGGTAGATATGATATATGTATGTATGTATAATATATATATATATATATATATATATATATATATATATATATATATATATATATATATGTATATATATATGAATGTGTTTTACTGTAATACTGCAGTATATATATATATATATATATATATATATATATATATATATATATATATATATATATGTATATAAATATATATATATAAATATATATATATATAAATATATATATATATATATATATATATATATATATATATATATATATATATATATATATATGTATGTATATATATACATATATACTATATATATATATATATATATATATATATATATATATATATATATATATATATATATATATATGAATGTCTTTTACTGTAATACCACAGTATAATATGAAGATAAAAAAGGCCCATAAAACACTATTTGAACGTTGCAACCATACATTTCGAGCACTTCCTTCTGTGGCCTTGTTCACTGGTAAAATGTTTACCAGTGAACAGGGGCAAAGAAGGAAGTGCTTGAAATACAGTATATGGTTGCAACGTCCAAATAGTGTTTTTTGGGCCTTTTTATCGACCGCGAGAAAGCTCCATAAAACAAGACGTAATTCCCAATGTATGGTGAATTCGACATTAATTGATATTTAGGACTTGACATTTGAGAATGAACAAAAGAAAAAGAAGTCACGTGTGTGTATGTGACAAAAATTCATAGTTAACAAAGTGTTTCTAAATCACCAATCAACTACCATGGTGAAGGCAGGTTGATTTCGATTCTATAGAACCTGAATTAGATTCGATAGGCGTTTGTAGAGCATATCTCATTTGTTAGCAGGCGGTCAAAGTCACTGTCTATTGCTGTTTCTAAACCAGACCAGGATTCGAATCCGGTCATCAATAAAGCATTATATATATATATATATATATATATATATATATATATATATATATATATATATATATATATATATATATGTATATACATATATATATATATATATATATATATATATTTAAATGCATATATATATATATACATATATATAAATATACATATATATATATATATATATATATATATATATATATATATATATATATATGTATATAACTATATATATATATATATATATATATATATATATATATATATATATATATATATATATATATATATATATATATATATATATATATATATATAAAGTGTATGCAATGACCGGGATTCGAATCATGGTCTGGTTTAGAAACAGCGATAAACAATGACTTTGACCGCCTGCTAACAAATGAGATATGCTCTACAAACGCCTATCGAATCGAATTCAGGTTCTATAGATTCGAAATCAACCTGCCTTCCCCATGGTAGTTGATTGATGATTTAGAAACACTTGGTTAACTATGAATTTTTGTCATATACATGCACATGACCTTTTTTCTTTTATTCATTCTCAAATGTCAAGTCCTAAATATCAATTGATGTCGAATTCACCATACCTTGGGAATTACATCTTGTTTTATGGAGCCTTGTCGCAGTCGAGATAATATATATATATATATATATATATATATATATATATATATATATATATATATATATAATATATATATATATATATATATATATATATATATATATATATATATATATTTTGTATATTCTTATGAAGTTCCCTGATTTGTGTGTATTAAATGTGTTAGAAGTGTAATTTTTTTCCGAATGTTTTTGCAATTTACTATTTTCTGTTTGTCATATTGTTATTGGTCACTCTTTGGTTTTAATTGTGAAGTTTAACAGACAGCGTTGTGTTAGTGTGTAACGACCGGTGCAGCTTGTAAGGTAAAGAATTGAAAACGCTGGTTTTTGTGTGTGTTGTTTAGTTCGATGTAGCTTTTGTGAGTAGGGTATTTGTGATTTAGGGACTGATAGGCCAGTCACCTGAAGGTGAAAAGTTTTGGTACCACTTTGGTGTTTTGGGTATATTTGCATTTTTCATATTCTGTGTATTTGTATATTTTAGTCACAGTATTGTTCAAATTATTTGTTTGTTGAATTAAATTTTTTTTCAAATCTTAACATTTTTTGCTTTGATAATTTAACTTTTTGTTTGATAACTAAATTCAAGAATTAATTAAAACTGTATTTCCAGAATTATAGTAATTTAATATCAGAGTAATTGTAAATTTTGATTTATTAAGAATATATTTTTTGGATTTAAAATTTTATGCAACTGTGTTTCATTTGCTGACCTCCAGTGGTAGGATCGATTGTTTTTGTAAGTGAATAATTTTTTTTAAGTGATTCGGATCGAGGAGAAAGATATGCAGTGGAAATAAAGAACTTAATAGAGTGATGCCCTTTAATATACTGTATTATATTTTATGTTTAAATATTGAAACCTGACATTATTGGTAAGTCTTTTAAGGGATCACTGGTTGTCTTTAGAGTATTTAGTCGTATTTTTTTTGTTGCGAGAGTTCAGGTGTCTGGCTGTAAGTGAAGTAAATCTTGAACTGTACAATCAGTAAGTGTGATAACCAGGTATTTGGAACAACATTGTAATTTATATATACATATATATGTATATATATAAATTGTACATACATATATACATACACACTGTATTATAACGAGACTGACCAATAAAAAAAGTCAACTTGAAAACAGAAGAAGAAGAAGAAGAAGAAGAAGAAAAAGAAGAAAAAAGAAGACAAATAGTTCTTAATAGGACAGCTGGACTCGTGAGAGACTGTTACCAATCTAATATATCTCGAGTAGACGGCCTGCGCGCATGCGCCGTGCGCTTCTTACATCCGCCTTCCTTTTCCTTCGGTCAAGAGAAATCCTGTGTTCTGTTGTGGACATTCCGGAATTTTCGTGTCACGTTTCTCTCTCTCTCTCTCTCTCTCTCTCTCTCTCTCTCTCTCTCTCTCTCTCTCATATATATATATATATATATATATATATATATATATATATATATATATATATGTATATATACATATATAAGTTTATATATATATATATATATATATATATATATATATATATATATATATATATATATATATATATATATACATACATACATACATACATATATATATATATATATATATATATATATATATATATATATATATATATATATATATATATATATATATACATATACATATACATATATATATATATATATATATATATATATATATATATATATATATATATATTATCTCTTCGTCATTGTTCTTTCCATTCTCTCCTGTTTATTTCCCTTATTTCTTCGTTTTTATTTTATATGCTTTTGCTCTTTAAGTTTTTCCTTGTTTATATTCTTCCATTTACTTTTCCCTTTGATTCTTCGTTATGTGTTACATATTGCCGTATCCTTTTAGGTCCTGTTAAAGACTTGAAGGGAAAATTAAATTCTCCTTTCAGTCTATACTAAAATTTTTAAAGGGAGATTTACTGATTCTCTTTAAAACACAGAATAAAGCTGTTCTATAAATCTTACATGGAAAAACCGATTTTAGATGGAAAATCAAGTTTCACTTTAAATCTAGACAAAAAATCTTTTTAAAGAGAAAACGAAGCTACCTTTAAATTTATAGCAAAGATTTTTAAAGGGAAATGTATTCTGATCTTTAAATGTAATATTAAAAAGCCATATTAAATGGAAAATTAAGTTTCCCCTTAAATCCAGATTAAAAATATTTTAAAGAGAAAACAAAGTTTCCATTAAATTTGTACCAAAGATTTTTAAAGAGAAATTTATTTTGTTTCTTAAATCTTATATTAAAAGGTCTTTTGAAGGGAAAATCATGTTTCCCTTTAAACCTTTCCTAAAAATATTTTTTAAGCAGGCAACAAAGTTTCCTTTCAATTTTATACCGAAGATTTTTAAGGAGAAATTTACTATAGGCGATTGATCTATATCAAAAAGCTTTTTTTAAGGGAAAATCAAGGTTCCCTTTAAATCTAGCCTAAAAAGCTTTTTACAGAGACAACAAAGCTTCCTTGAAATTTACACTAAAGACCTTTTCAGAGAGAAAACGTCCTTTCGCCCTGTACCAAGAAAAGCTTTTTAAAGCTTTAGAAGATAAGGTTGTCTTGTCAAGCACTTTTAAAGAGAGGTGGATACTAAACTTTCGTGCCAAATAAAATTAAATAAAAAAAGTTTTGTATTCAAGAGGAAACTGCAAGTAAAATAAAATAAAATTAAATAAATGGAATCTCGTATTAAAGAGAAAATTTCAGGTAAAATTAAATAAAATTCGATTAAAAAATCTCGTATGAAAGAGGAAATTGCAAATTTCCTTCTTTTCAAGTTGCTTAAAATTCCAGAGAACTACTGGACTTCCTTTCTTGGGTAAGCACTGGGGTGACTCGGTTACCTGGACAGACGTCTCTTTGGCAACTCCCCACCCCCCACTCGTCATTCACCTGTAATCTCCCTCCCCCAGTTCACCTGTAATCCCCTACCCCAGTTCACCTGTAATCCCCTACCCCAGTTCACCTGTAATCCCCCCTACTCCCAGTTCACCTGTAATCCCTCCTACCCCCCAGTTCACCTGTAATCCCCCTCTACCCCAGTTCACCTGTAATCTCCCCTACCCCAGTTCACCTGTAATTCCCTACCCCAGTTCACCTGTAATCCCCCTCCCCCTAGTTCACCTGTAACCCCCCTACCCCCAGTTCACCTGTAATCCCCCTCCCCAGTTCACCTGTAATCACCCTACCCCAGTTCATCTGTAATCCTCTTCCCCAGTTCACCTGTAATCCCCCTCCTCCAGTTCACCTGTAATTCCCCCTACCCCAGTTCACCTGTGATCCCCTACCTCCCAGTTCACCTGTAATCCCTCCTACCCCAGTTCACCTGTAATCCCCTCCCCAGTTCACCTGTAGTTCCCCTACCCCCAGTTCACCTGTAATCCCCCTCCCAGTTCACCTGTAATCCCCGTGCCCCAGTTCACCTGTAATCCCCTCCCCAGTTCACCTGTAATCCCCTCCCCAGTTCACCTGTAATCCCCCCCCAGTTCACCTGTAATCCCCTACCACCAGTTCACCTGTAATCCCCTACCACCAGTTCACCTGTAATCCCCCTCCCCAGTTCACCCATAATCCCCTCCCCAGTTAACCTTTAATCCCACCTCCCCAGTTCACCTATAATCCCCTCCCCCAGTCCACCTGTAATCCCCCTCCCCAATTCAACTGTAATCCCCCTCCTCCCCAGTTCAACTGTAATAAATCCAGATGTCACAATCAATGACTAACGTTCATTAGTGAAAAGAGAAGGTGGTTTTCAGTGAATGTCATTTTTATTTTCACTGGGATATCTGCACTGTATTACTGAAAGTATCACGCATTTTTCTTTCGTGGCGTCAGGTGTTTGAAAGGTTAACGGTTTATTGATAGCCAAGTTGTGCATTGTGTCAAATCGCTAGGTTTATGGGGACTTTCTACATATTATATTATTTCACTCAGGATTCAAAGAAAAAGTGCTTGGAGTAGGGTTTGATTAGAGCCTTCAAGGGACTGTCAACATCCCTCCATGACAATTTTAATTTTAGGTAATATATATATATATATATATATATATATATATATATATATATATATATATATATATATATATATATATATATATATATATATATATATATATATATATATATATATATATATATATATATATATATATATATATATATATATATATATATATATATATATATATATATATATATATATATATATATATATACATATATATATATATATATATATATATATATATATATATATATATATATATATATATATATATATATATATATATATATATATATATATATATATATATATATATATATATATATATATATATATATATATATATATATATATATATATATATATATATATATATATATATATATATATATATATATATATATATATATATATATATATATATATATATATATATATATATATATATATATATATATATATATATATATGTGTGTGTGTGTGTGTGTGTGTGTGTTGTATGCAAATATGCAATCATGAAGCTACAAATGTCGTTTGATATCAATTCATGCTACTTCGGGAATATTCCCGATGGGGAATTATCAATGAAGGGGAATTTATAAGTGATAAATGGATCGGTACTACTGGGTCTAGATCCCTCGACACAGTTACCTTCCAACGACTCCAATTGATGCTCTACCCACTGAGCCATCCAGAGGGGTGTAAGTTAATGCCAAATCTGCTGTACTTGTTTACCCGTCGAGAGCGGGGAAATTATACTTAGCTTTGGCATTAACTGTGTTGAGGGATTGAGACCCAGCAGTACCAATCCATTTATCACTTTATAAATTCCCCTTCGGTGATAATTCCCCATCGGGGATATTCCCAAAGTAGCGTGAATTGGATATTAAACAATTGTAGCTTCATGATTGTATATAAATCACGGTTGTTAAATATTTCATACATATACATATACGTTTAGATATACATATACACACGTACGAGTATGTATACAAATACATACATACAGGTAGTGCTCGAGTTACGATAATTTGACTTACGATAATTCGCTTTTATGATGGGGTTAGCAGTTAATATAGATACAACAATATTTTGAAAACACGTATTTTTAAATTTCGTGGGCGACTGGAGCAGGCAACAGTGTACAATCAGGCAGCGTACAGTGTACGATCATTGGCCCGAGAGGCTAGGATAGGTACATTAATTCAATGAGCCGACCTCACTTGCTCTCGCTGTGTTGGAAGTTAAAATAGGTCAGTGTTCGTTTGCGATTTTTGTGCGTTTGTAAATACACCAAACTCTAAAACTAAAATTTGTATAACTATGTCTGCCAAACACCCAAGTGTGTCTCCTGCTGGTAGTGTGAAAAAGAAGAGGCAGTCTATCACTCTGGAGCAGAAAATGAAAATTATCAACCATCGTGCTGCTGGAAAGCCAGTCATGGTAATCGCACGTGACGAGCATCTATCGCAGTCCCGGCCACCCTCAGAACATCGGAGATATTAACGAGAACGTAAAAGTTGTGTTCCTGCCACAAAACACAACTTCTCTCATACAACCCATGGATCAGGGCGCTGTGGCTACGTTCAAGGCGTATTATCTTCAGAACACATTTGCTCAGGCTGTTCAGGCTACGGATAATGAGGAGAAAGATCTCAGAACTTTCTGGAAGGAATTCAATGTTCTGAACTCCATTATGAACATTGGAAAGGCGTGGAAGGAGGTAAAGAAAGAATGTATGAATGGGGTTTGGAAAAATCTGCTACAAGTGTATGTGAACTCATTTGAAGGTTTCAGTAAGGATGAAGAAGTTGTGGAAATTAATAAAATGATCTTGACACTTGGGAGAAGTTTAGATTTAGACATTGATGAGGAAGACATCCAAGATCTTTTAGATGTGCAAGATGTAGAGCTAACGGCAGAAGATTTAATTGCACTTGCAGAAGAGAGAAAAAGAGCAGACGAGGAAGAAGAAATTGAAGAAGAGCCAGAGCAAAAGTTTACGACAAAAGCACTGGCAGAGGTTTTTGCCTCATTTAAAGATGGACTGAAACTTGTGAGTGAAATGGATGGGAACACGGAACGGTTTGCTAAAGTTGAGAGAGCTGTTGCATGTTACCGAGTCATTTATGAAGAACGAAAAAACGCACTATGCAACCGACGACGATGGTACACTTCTTTAAGAGAACGACTCCAGTGGCATTGCCTTCTGCCTCCCCTACCCCCACCCACACCCCTACCCTGACATTTGAGCCTTGATCCCCTTCATCTCTTAATTTTGAAACCCCTGAACTAACAGAAGAAGAAATACTATCTGAAGAGGAACGAGTTGATGATCCTGCAGCTTTATCATCCTCCTCCTCTTCCGATTTTTAGTTATACGTAGCCATGAACAGCCTGACACCGTTCACGTGTGACGAAAACGGACCGGATCTTGGTGAGTACCCCTTACAGTACAGTCTGATTCTTTTTCTTGTTATTCAATTTCTTTTTGTACTGAATTATCATAAGTCAATCTGCATTAAATCTGCAGAATTAGCTAGTATTAATAATTACTACTCTACCATATATGTATAGAGTATACTGTAGGCTAGATGCTGTTTACGTATATGATTACCATACTGTACGCTATCCTAACTCTTGTTAATTTTATTCAATTTCTCTTTATACTGAATTATCATGAGTCAGTCTGCATTGAACCTGAAGAATTAGCTGACATTAATAATTACTATACTGTATATGTATAGAGTATACTGTGTAGTGTAGGCTAGGCTACCATATAATGTATACATGGTACTGATTACCCTAGTGTAGGCCAGGCTATATTCGAGATATGATTATTTCAACAAACAATGGGTTTTTTAGAATCTAACCCCATCGTAACTCGAGCACTACCTGTATATATATATTTTCACAGATTGGGTCTCGTTGGAGGGATGAACCGGGGGTTTATATTAAGTTACTGCCTTAAGGCCAACTGGAAGGCTGATGATACAGCAAGTAAACTCAAATAAGGAAAAAAAATGTAAATTTGAACTGTGCAGTAATTCTCAGCCACTGACGAGTTGATTTCGTCTTGAAGGATTAGGCTTTCTTGTGGGCAACGAAAGCGGGGGGCGGGTGGCGGGGGGGAGAGACAGGCTATTGCTTCCCAGACTGCGTACCAGGGAAGTTTACGTCTATTGTAATGGCAGTACTTTTAAGATGATTTGAGGCACAGGCTAGCAAAACTGGACCGGGATATTCAGCCTCCTGAAAGAGAATTCCAGAATTAGCATGCACCTATACACAAAATCAGTTCTCCCTCATTACTAAACAATGCACCATGGAGGATTTGATTAATTAGCTTAATTGGCCTGAATTAACACTATGGAGGGAGTAGTTTGCTAAGGTTCTTGATGCTTTACTCACAAGGCAGTTCAAGGGATGGTTTTTTGGGCTGGTCTTTGTGAACAAAAGGAAAAGCCAGAAGTGGAAATGAAATGGCAAAAATCTTGGAGAAATTAAGAAAAGAATTTCACTAGAATGAACAGAGGGGTACTGGCGAAAGACTGCTACTCAGACATACCTTCTCAGGCTTATAGAGGTTGCTGTATAAGACGTCGAACTTGCAGAAAGAGCATCATCTGTCGCCAGTCCGGATTGAGAGGTAATATGTTCTACCTCTCCTCATGAAAGCCAGAGCATCTCTCCCTGCCCTCTCGTGTTGTTTTGTGGGGCGCTTGGCGTGTGTGTGTATGTACATGAGCTGGGCACATCTGAAAGCAAGTCTTAAGCCAGTAAAAGGGTCACAGGGAAAGAGGCCTTATAACTAAGGACCCAAAGGTTAAGTTAGCAGCCTTCCCTTCGAGCGGCCTACACCTCTAATGATTATAACCGTCCCTAAAACTACGCCGCTCGCACTACCCCAACATGTGGGGAAATCTAGGAGTGTTCTTTAGCAGAGGGGGTGTGAAGAGGGGGGCTTATTGTCCTGATTTCCGGTCAGGTGTGGAGAGGAGTGGTTTCTTGGTTCAAAACAAGTGTCGTCCTAACTTGTCCCCCATGTTGTTTTGGCCTAACATTCACATGAGAAGCTCCTTTAATTAGAAATACAAATTATTTTTGGCTGGCTAAGAGGGAGGAATGTAAATATGTGACAATATATATATATATATATATATATATATATATATATATATATATATATATATATATATATATATATATATATATACACATACATACATACATACATACATACATACATACATACATACATACATACATACATACATACATATAAACCAAAACAAAAAGAAAAGGCGCTTAACAAAAGCCGCAGCGTGTACCTTAACTGTCTTAACCATGATCGATGACTGGCAGGGTGTCATTTCTATGCGTTCTTTTGGCGTCATCGATCGATCGATCCTGCGCTTCGACATCTTTCACCACCCGTCTCGACCAACGGAATTTCCTGTCCATAGCGCCGGGTGCCTGTCTCGGCAGTGCTACAACCGAAAATTAAAAAAAGAGTAATTTTCAATGCGTTGTCACGTATATATGACCAAGAGGCAAGTGGTAGGCGCCGAGGAAGAGGATTCGGATTGTGGAAGATTGGCTCCTTTGTTAGTTGAGGTTCTGAAGTTCTGTCACACACATATATGTGTATATATAAACATCATGTATGTATGTATTTTTATAATTTATATATGCATATATATATATATATATATATATATATATATATATATATATATATACTATATTATATATGATATATTTATATATATTTTATATCTACACTTATTATATATGTATATTTATATATATATATATATATATATATATATATATATATATATATATATATATATATATATATATATATATATATATATATATATTTATATATATATATATATATATATATATATATATATATATATATATATATTTATACAAACACACACAATATATATAAATATATATTATATATATATATATATATATATATATATATATATAGTTATGTATAGATGTAAAATATATATAAACATATCATTATATATATACATATATAAATTATAAACATACATATATACATGATGTTTATATATACATATATATATATATATATATATATATATATATATATATATATATATATATATATAATATTTATACAAACACACAGACACACATATATATATATATATATATATATATATATTTATGTATAGATGTAAAATATATATAAACATATCATTATATATATACATATATAAATTATAAACATACATATATACATGATGTTTATATATACATATATATGTGTGTGACAGAACTTCAAAACCTCAACTAACAAAGGAGCCAATCTTCCACAATCCGAATCCTCTTCCTCGGCGCCTACCACTTGCCTCTTGGTCATATATACGTGACAACGTATATATGACAACATATATATATATATATATATATATATATATATATATATATATATATATATATCAAATATGTATATATTCATACATATATGTACAGTATATATATACACAATATATATACATATATATATATATATCAAATGTCTTTGTATGCATATGTATGTATATATATACAGTATATATATATATATATATATATATATATATATATATATATATATATATATATATATAATAATATATGTACTGTATGTGTGTGTGTGTATATCTGTCCTTGTACGCTACAAGTCAAAAACCATTCGCAACTACTAGAAGCAATAAACAAAAATCCATCAAAATAATTTCAACAGTAGGTTAAAATATTTCTCCAGTTATAAAACCTGGAAACTATTATAATTTCCCCTAATAAAATATCTATAGATAATATTTCATTCAGAAAAAATATCCCTAAATAATATTACTCTTTAGAAGAAAACCTAAATAAATACTCCCTCCTTTCTTTCGTAGCCTCTCGGTGTCCACGACCGTTCATTCACGAAAATGTTACGATACCTGCATCGGCTAATGAACTGGTGCTCGCAATTCTCCACCTTAAGAAAAGGTACATCAGAGGCCATCATGCTTGACCGGCTGTCATTTACTATGAGAGGAAGCTTTTGTTCATTCACGTCGGCATTATATCATTGTACTGTAGAAGGAGCTTCGGGTTTATAATAATAATAATAATAATAATAATAATAATAATAATAATAATAATAATAATATTATTATTAATAATATTATTAGTAGTAGTAGTAGTAGTAGTAGTAGCAGCCGACATAGATTACCTACAATCGAGGCCTCCCCGAGAGAGAGAGAGAGAGAGAGAGAGAGAGAGAGAGAGAGAGAACTTATCCATGTTAAGTAATAATATTTATCATCATTGTTATTTGCACGAGAAGGAGTAAGAGATTACCTCGTCCAGTCCCTCCCCTGAGAGAGAGAGAGAGAGAGAGAGAGAGAGAGAGAGAGAGAGAGAATGTGGAACAGAAGGCGGTCACTCACTCATCATTCACTCACTCGCTGAATGCCTTTCGGTCGGTCATTTTCGGCTTTGGTTGGCCCATTGCGAAATGGATGCCTCTCTCTCTCTCTCTCTCTCTCTCTCTCTCTCTCTCTCTCTCTCTCTCTCTTTTGTGAGTTCTTTGATGTCGAGTTTCCCCTTTTTTTATTCTGCTCTAATATGTGCTAGCGGTGTGATTCTGTATGCTTGCTGGTTGTATGTATTGTGCTTCCACATTCGTGAGCTCACACATACACACACACACACACACACACACACACATATATATATATATATATATATATATATATATATATATATATATATATATATATATATATATATATATATATACATACAGTGAATTCTCCATAAACGTAAATTGCTCCATGTCACTGAACTCATAATGTCACAGAGAGAGAGAGAGAGAGAGAGAGAGAGAGAGAGAGAGAGAGAGAGAGAGAGAGAGAGATTGATCGTTTGTGTGTCAGATCTATTTCCTGATACTTCCGGCCAAGATTTGGACTCATCGGCGTTCGACGTTCGAAATAGAGATACGTTTTTCGTTGCTCCGATTGTGTAATTGAACGCGCGCGACTGAGGCGGCGTTTGTTTCGTAATTTTCAAAGAATTGTTTTGTTTCTCTTTTCTTTTTTTCGTTATAAATTTGTTCCCTTCTTTAGGTCTTTTAATGGGAGAGAATGAAGAGGAAATGTCGACTGAAGGGATGATATTATAATTCACCGGTTAATGAGTGATTTTAGCTCTATATTTTAAATTGTAAAAAAGACCCTAAGATTCAGAGAATTGTTTTATTTATTTTTCTTTTATTTTTGTCATAAGTTTTTCCTTTTTGAGGTCCTTTAATGGGAGAGAATGAAGAGGAAATTTCGGTTAAAGGAATAATACAATAATTCCCTTCTTAATGTGTTATTTTATTTCTTTATTTTGACCTGCAAAAAAGATCATATTTAACAAAACATGAGTATTGAAAAAAGACAGAGGAATGATTTCAATCGTTATTCCAGCGACTCGTGGGTCCTTTAATCACTATAGACCCCCTCTCCCTCCCCCTCCTCCCCCCTTACCCCCCAAAAAGCCCCAAATTACTGAAACAAAACAAGCACAACAAAGTCTTCATGATGGTCATTCCTGACCTAATTCTGCCGCTAAATAGCAGTATCGACTGTCCACAGAGGTATAAGAGGAGGAGGAGGTTCCCCCACCCTGGCCCAGTGCAAGGCAAAACAAGTAAGTAAGTATTCCCCCCGCGGCCAAGCAGACGCCAAAATTCTAAATTTGTGGATTCCTGTGATTGTGTTTTTAGTTTAATGTGAGTGCATGTGCGTGTGTATGTGTATGTGTATGTGTGTGGGTGGAGGTGTTTACGTATGCACGTGTGTGTGTATGTGTGTGTGTGTGTATTTTAAGTGGGAGGGATGGTTCCATGGATAGGGGAAGGGGAAGGGGGTGGCAGATGAAAGAGCTGGTCTGGTCATTGGGCCGGCAACCCACAGCCCGAGGCTCTGAGACCGTTACCCGGGAATGCTCCTGGGAAAAACTTATGTAGTTCCGTCGGCTTTATTTACGAGTGAGGTGGTTGGTCTGGGAGGAAGAAGGGAAGGAAGGAGAATGAGTACTACTCCTGCTACTCTTCCTACTCCTATTCCTATTCCTTCTTCAGTGAGAGAGAGAGAGAGAGAGAGAGAGAGAGAGAGAGAGAGAGAGAGAGAGAGAGAGAGAGAGAGAGATGAGTGTCGAAGTTGAGAATGAAATTGTAAAGAAGAAGAATGGAATTGGAAGTGAAACAGAAACAAAAATAAGACGTAAAGAGAGAGAGAGAGAGAGAGAGAGAGAGATGAGCGTCGAGAGAAAGAAGAAGAATGAATTGGAAGTGAAACAGAAACAAAAATAAAACGTAAAAGAGAGAGAGAGAGAGAGAGAGAGAGAGCATAATAATGTTGAGAAGAGTCTCGAATTTGAAAAGGATATTGTAAAGAAGAAGAATGGAATTGGAAGTGAGACAGAAAGGTCTCGAAGTTGAAAAGGAAATTGTAAAATTTCCTTTTCAACTTCGAGAAGACGAAAAATGTAAAGGTAATTGGAATTGAAATAAGAGGGAAAATAAGACATGAGAGAGAGAGAGAGAGAGAGAGAGAGAGAGAGAGAGAGAGAGAGAGAGAGAGAAACTCTCGTCCTGAAAATGAATCTGTTATTTTTACAAGATGTCTTCTTATCTCAATGAGTTGTACACTTTAAAGAATGTTTTCGAATATTTTGTTTTGAAGCCAAATCCTTTGCAATATATAGAGATGATTCAGCGTTGTTTTCATTATGAATTAATATGAACTAGTGAATTATATAATTTCAAGGCTAGACGTGCCACATTGGTCTCGATGAATAACCGAAAAATGAATGAATAAAAATTAATCAAGCTTTGGAGCCTTTTTTTTTACAGTGAGTGGATGGCAAGCTAACATACTGTACGTATATACTACATCCAATTTGCCTAAGATGATTGAGTGAATGAATTTCTGGGGTCGCCTTGTTATACAGTGAGTGAATGAGGGTTATTTAACCATGCAGCCTTCTTCGCTGAATTGTTAAATAAAAACAGATCTCTTATTATTATAAGCTTGGTGGCGCCAAGATGAATAACTGTATGAAAAATTGAATCAGAAGTAGTCGTGCATTAAATCGCCCATATTCTCCGTAGGGGGTTACTGCCGTCAGTGCACCTCATGCGGTGCACTGTAGGCATTACTTAAGGTTCCTTGCAACGTCCTTTCTGCCCATAATGCAACACCTTTCATTCCTTTTAGTGGGCCTTCATTCATATTCTTCTATATTACTTTCCTCAACCCTCTCCTAACAGTTGATTCATAGTGCGACTGCTTTGAGGTTTTCCTCCTGTCACTTAACCTTTCAAACCTTTTCAGCGCTGAATGACCTCATCATCATAGGTCCCAGCGCTTGGCCTTTGGCGTAAATGCTATATTCTATTCTATTCACATGGCCCATAGCGCATTAAAAAAAACAAGACCGAATGATTGACAGGTACGCGCGTAACGTCACGGTCACCTTCGCACGAAGCAAATGATAGAAAGCTGTCTCAGAGTCCGAACAACGCTACATGGTATTATTATTGAACAGTAGTTTAAGGGACATCAATTATTTTTTCCGTTTTTTTTTTTTTTTTGAAAGTGGGCCCTCGTAATATAACAAATCACCAGTTTTCCACTTAATATAAGGTCAGCAAGAAAAGCGTATTTTTTTAATATAAATTGAATCAGTCAAGAAAAGCGTATTTTTTATATATATATATATATATATATATATATATATATACATATATATTTGAATGAGTATATATATATATATATATATATATATATATATATATATATATATATATATATATATATATATATATATATATATATATATATATATATATATATATATATATATATATATATATATATATATATATATATATTGTAACGTGGAAACCACTTAGTAAGGCAACTCAACCTCCAAACTGTCTTATGAAGTAAAATGTAGTATTGTTCATGCTGATAACTAACTGAGGAGGGTGTGAGAAACTCAGCCCTTATTAATTCTCTTCATGCTTCCCTCTTTGGTAAATCTCTTAATCTTTCCTAGACCTGGTGACTGCTTGAAAAACCTCTTTCAGATAAAGGATAATGGAGATGAAAATCCTGCCTCACAGATGAACCAGCTTTGAGATGGAGTCTGGGAGAAAAGTCGAGTCCCCTATAGCAACCAGAGAACATGTGGGTGTCAGGGGTCACAGAAAATGGAGGTCGCAACCCATGTAATTTGGGCACCATCTTGACTCCAAGGTCAGACGCCAGCTCTCCGAGCACCATTTGAGAGAAGAGGAAAAATAATCCACTGAAGTTATAATTATAAAAAGCTGGGCGCCAACAGCCTCGTGCTCAGAAACACGTCAGATCCCCCTTGGCAGCAGATCCA
This sequence comes from Macrobrachium rosenbergii, assembly GCF_040412425.1. NCBI lineage: Eukaryota > Metazoa > Arthropoda > Malacostraca > Decapoda > Palaemonidae > Macrobrachium > Macrobrachium rosenbergii. The sequence continues at coordinate 1,616,139 of NC_089756.1, read as the reverse complement.
ACACACATTGCCCCTTGCTTGCTCCTTCTTGAGCTGACCTCCCATGTGGCCACCTTTCGGCCCCCTAGTCACTTACAGTACCTGTGCATTTCATTAAACTCATCCCTCCTCCATTTCTGGTGAAATTAGACGAGGCCTCTCCATCGCATCATCTACAGTAAAGTCCTGATTTGAGGTTCTTTCGACAGTCATGTATCTTTTGATCTTTTGCTGAATTTCATTTTCTTTTCCAAAGTGCGATTTCTCATAAGACCTGACTTAGTTATCTCAGTGTGTAATTTTAATGTAAGCATCTTGCAACAGAGTCAAATTATCTTGGCGCCATATGTGCAATACTCGACTCGTTCGAAATCGCTATATTTCCCTACGTAACATCTTGCATTCTCAATTGCAGATGGTGTTGCCAGCTGTGGAAACAACTGTTTTGTCTTGTGCTCTTTGCCATGGCCTTGCCACTTCAGGCAAATCTACAGTGTCCCTTTCAAGAGGATGATAACTCCTAAAACTCCAGTGTTTGAGTAATTGCTGTAATATTTGATCACGCGCCAGAACTTTGTCTTATCTGCCTATCATTCCCGAATCTTCTGATTTGAGTGTTTTTAATGTAAATGTATTCCATTTAAAGTAACCTAAGTGTTTATC
>NC_089756.1:1602997-1610497 GCF_040412425.1 Macrobrachium rosenbergii | reverse complement strand
CGTATTTCGGCGTCGGTAAGCAGTGAACATTATCCGAACTGGAACTGTCGGAGAAGGAGCGAGGGAAACAGTTGGAGAGAGAGAGAGAGAGAGAGTGACAGAGAGAGAGAGAGAGAGAGAGAGATTTAGACAAGTGGATTGGACCAGTGGTATTCGCGTACGCACATGTTTGGAGTTGAAGTTCCCGAGACAAACCTTTCGAAACGGATTGTTTACAACAACAGCAACAACAATATATATATGTATATATATAAAAGCGCATAAAAAGTAATAGAAATAAAAGGAGCCTCTGTTTCAGTTGTGGTGGTCGGTATCGTTCAATGCACAGATGGAAAAATTATCATCGCTCGATAAGATATGATAATCGAAGCCACGGACAGTTAGTTATACGATAATGTTAGACAACAATCCTCTGTATAACCATTAACAGCAGCGTTTAACCCACGAGCCAAAGATCTTAAACCAAAGAGTGGTGGAAGAAAAATAGACCCAAGTTTCCAGATTTGATTCCTAAGACGAAGAGGAAAAATATCTTGGAGCATTGAAGATAGTGCGAATCGTGTTGTTAAATTATTGTTGTCCCCTTTTTCCGAGTTCGTACTGGTTCAGTGTCGGCGTGATTTATTTGGCATTCCGTGACGTGCATGAGTCTCAATCCGACGTGAAGTAGTGTGAAGGTGTCTCGTCGCTCAGATCACACAATTCAGCAAGGGTTGATCTTAACGAACACTGTGCTTTTGTTTCTAGTTGTCGTGAGAAGAGAGGCGGCGGAAAAAGTCGCTTTGTGTCCTCAACAAACAACAAAATTGGACCCACTAATAAGTGATGCTATGTGAGAGAACCCGACACCTCCGCTTGACACCTGAGCCCCGGCTATAGGTTTTAGGATTCATGATATATGCGCCTGAACCAGGAAAGAGCGCCTGCTGCTGCAGCAGACGACGCCAGCGAGCGCCCTCTCAGTGTCAGGGCACCACTGCTAATTGAGTCTCTCAGTGTCAGGGCGCAGCGCAGCTAATAGAGTCTCTCAGTGTTGGAAACTACCAGAACGAGATTGTGTCAGAGAGCAGCCAATTCGAGTAATAGTGTTGGGACATTGCTGCACTATAAATCTCAGTGTTGGGACATTGCTGCACTATAAATCTCAGTGTTGGGACATTGCTGCATTATAAATCTCAGTGTTAGGACATTGCTGCACTATAAATCTCAGTGTTGGGACATTGCTGTATAAATATCAGTGTTGGGAAATTGCTGCACTATAAATCTCAGTGTTGGGACATTACTGCACTATAGATCTCAGTGTTGGGACATTGCTTTATAAATCTAAGTGTTTGAACATTGTTGATTGAGGTTCAGTGTCAGCTCATTTACAATTCATTCTGTGTCAGGACACTGCCATTCGATGACTCAGTGTCGGAACAAGGACTGATTGAGTTCCATTTCGCTAGTGGCCACCTTTGAGAGCAATTCTTTGAATAACGAAGCTTTTAGCTGTCAGTGCTGGTTTCGCACACATAAACGTGCTGCAGGCCTCTGATTAAAAGATTTGGATGCAGACCTGTACAGTGATATTGACTCATTCCGAAGAGGAGCAGGAGGAGGCATTAGGCATGCAAATCTCCTCTCTCTGATAGAGCCCCCAGAATCATTAAGGTTGTGACTGAGGCCTTTGGACGCTATGGAACACGCATACGAATTGAGGCAGTTTTGTGGAGGGGGAGATCTAAGACCGGTCGACAGATACTATCCTAGTCAAGGTAAGGGCTGTTTCTTCTTCTTCTTCTTCTTCTTCTTCTTCTTCTTCTTCTTCTTCTTCTACACCACTCTGGGTCAGATAGTCAAACTGGTTGGTGTGATGGATTTTAGAGCAATTGGTTTTTCCTGCCTTAAAGAAGTTACTGTTGGTATTCTCACTTATTTCAAGGGGATCTGGTTACATTTGCTTGCAAGCACCTTTAAAAAGACGATTAGGTGTTTTTCAAACTTGTCTCTATTCGTATTCCATCCTAAATCGGGATTGTTTAGTTTCTCGGCATTCCTTGGCCCAAACTTATTTCATCCTAATTCGGGGAATTCTAGGCCCAAAATGGATGATATATCTTGGACCACCCACTTGTGAAGTGAAGATTCTCACTTCAATGAAGTAAGAATTTGTTCTTGTTGAACAACTAATAGTCAGGGTTATTATTATTATTATTATTATTATTATTATTATTATTATTATTATTATTATATTATTATTTAGAAGATGAACCCTATTCTTATGGAACAAGCCCACAGAAGGGACCATTGACTTGAAATTGAAGCTTCCAAAGAATATTATGGTTGTTCATTGGAAAGAAGTAACAGAAGGTAATGGGAAATACGGAAAGAGATCAATTGTTAAAGAGGAAAAAAAAATTGTCAATTAATGAATGGATAAATAAAGGTGTAGGTAAATGATTAAAATACAATGAGACTTGTTTTAGGGTAGTAATGCGTTGCATCTTCGCTTGAACTTTTGAGGTCTAATTGCACAATATCCTTATGGAGGCCGTTCCACAGTCAAGCGGTGTGAGGAATAAAGGACCTCTGGAACTACTATGATAACTATTGTTATATCAACGTCAATGTTAGGCCTCCTCGAGTGAGTGCAGAAACGTCACCCCTCCCCACCAGTGCCACCTTTTGAGGTCTGTCCATCGATCCCCAACGTCCTCCGCACAAAAGGGCCATTGATTGGTCATGTCCTGCGGTGTAGCTTGGTTCTCGGTATTTATTATTATTATTATTATTATTATTATTATTATTATTATTATTATTATTATTATTTAAGAGATACTCATCTGGGACAGGTGTTGTGTTCAAAGGGTGGTATAGGGAAAGGGAAGCCTGTACAGAATGGATTACTGCTGTATGAATGAATGTAGCAAAATACAAAAATGAAAATGATGCTATATCACAACACACATATGTATATATGTATACATAAATACATATGTTTTATATATAAATTATATATATACACATACTATATATATATGTATATATATGTGTGTGTGTGTGTGTAAATAAAGGCAATGCCACGAAGGGAAGAGAAACGACGGAGTGTTGCTAAGCCTTTCGACTTGACTTAGTAGAGAAGTAAAGGACAATAAGTCGAAAGGCCTAGCACGCACCACTCCGTCGTTTCTCTTCCATTCATGGCATTGCTTTTATTTATATATCCATCACGTTTTCGTGATTCAGTTATGCATGTGTATGTATGTATGTATGTATGTATGTATGTATCCACAGAAATGTACACTCTTTCAGTGGATCCCAAATAGAACAGCGAAAACCCACCTTCAGATAGCTCTTAATGACTCGACCTTATTGTAATTGGATATAAGGCTCATTATCAGATCCTCACACGAATAATAATCACACATTCTCCACACCGACTCCATTAGGAGATTCAAGAATAGATTTTTCATTTCATAGAGAAAGTGTCGTTTTACAAATCCTGTCAGGTAAGAGTGTTTTTCTCAGAAATGGAAAGCTACCCCCACCCCCACCCCCGCCCACAGTTATGGAGTATGGTCAGGAAATTAAAGAGAAAAACGAAGAGTTTAAAAGTTACGTCAAGTGGAGAAAATACCAGCATATATTCCTCCTTGGAGGAGGGGTAGTGCCGTCAGTGCACCTCACGCGTATTACTTAAGGTTCTTTGCGGCGTCCCTTAAGCCCCTAGCTGCAACCCCTTCTATTCCTTTTACTGTACCTCCATTCGTATTCTCTTTCTTTGATCTTACTTTCCACCCTTTCCTACAAATGTTTCACAATGCAACCGCGAGGTTTTCCACCGGTTACACCTTTAAAACCTTTTCGACTCAACTTCAGAGCTGAATGACCTCATAGGTCCCAGCGCTTGGCCTTTAGCCTAAATGTTATATATTCCATTCCGTTCCGACATTTATTCCTGGCTCTCAACTTTGATTTCCGTCCTCCCCTCGACGCACAGGAAAGGAAAAGGACGAAGAATATCAAGTGTAATGCTTCGACTTTTATTGATTTCATTTCATGTGACGTCGTAATGGAGAGAAGCTTTTGCGAAGAATGACACCTTGCAACGCTGGTGTGTCTGCCCTTGTCTTTACCTCCTTCTACCCCACTTGTCTTGTTCCGGTAACATTTATGGGCATTAAAACATTCACTATATAAATTATATATATTTATATATATATATATATATATATATATATATATATATATATATATATATATATATATATATATATATATATATATATATATATATATATATCTAGAATATATATTACACACGTACATACACAGCCATCTACTACCAACATCATCTAGAAATTGATGTTAGCAGTAATAAGAGAGTAATAGATAACACCTCTTTGATATTATACAATACTGTATTTGAGGACAACCGGGTGGGACACGAGTTGAGGGCACCAGAGAGAGAGAGAGAGAGAGAGAGAGAGATTGTCATCACTGCCTGCCCACATTACCCCACGTTGTTATCCCACGATATAGTTGTAGTAGTATACGGGATTTGCCTTTGAAACGGCTCTGTATCTTCTCTTTTAGGGATATACAGCGGCTTCCCCCCAGTTTCTCCTCCCCCTTTCTCTTCAACCGATGTGGTGTGTTTGACAATTTTTCCGTTTTTTTATTTTTTTTTTTATTTTTTTCAGCCTTTGGTGCGATCGACGTCGACCTTGTATACCTGCTTACTTATGAGGGTCTAGTGGTGTGCTATCGGCAAGAAAAGTGATAATACAGTTTTCATTAGCTTTCTTTCATCGAATTTTTATTTTTTTTTGTACAGAAAACACGCAGTCTCATAAATTTACTCTAGAATATGAAAATACAATAAAATTATATATATATATATATATATATATATATATATATATATATTTATATATATATAAAATATATATATATAATTTATATATATATATATATATATATATATATATATATATATATATATATAATATATATATATATATATATATATATATATATATATATATATATATATATATATATATATATATATGTGTGTAATTTTATTGTATTTTCATATTCTAGAGTAAATTTATGAGATTGCGTGTTTTCTGTAAAAAAAAATATATTAAATCTAGAAATCAAAAACGCTCATGTACTTAAAACACCATGCATGTCCCAAGTAACTGGAATTTCTGAGATGGATTCGTTCATAGAGATCTGGAAGAAAGAGTGCGGATTCACTGGTTGTGTTACTCCGTATCACGACGATAATATTTACCCGTTTTCCTCTGTGAATAGGATTATTATTAGATCATCATAAGCGGTAATGGTCATTATTTTAGTTTCTACAAATTTATATATTTCAAAGCGTTTAAAGTTAGCTGGCGTCAATGGCAGTCAATGTTTTGACGGCTAAGGTAGGTCGAGCAAATCTAGTTAAACCCAGAAGAGTATTCTCTATGGTATGAGGAGGAGCCCGCGTACTTCGGGCCGGAAAGCGCACTTTGATGACTTTGACGTTGACATGGATCGAAAGCTAGTTGTTTACAAAGCTACTGTCGGTAGAAGGAAATCTTTATCAAGGTTAAAGTGGCCTGTCAACTCGAAGGTTTTCTGGCTATGCTCCCATTACAAGCAGTTCAGAGTTAGCCTACAAAGCTAACACGGCTGTATTGCTTTGCCGCGAGACTGAAAGATGTCCCAATAATTCAGCATTTTTTTCACAATGTAAAACGTTTCATTGCCTTTTCAGTAGATATCGAGTTATTTGTGGCAATAAATATTTTTACTTTACGCAGCTTTTTTCGAGAATGATTTGTGAATGAAAATCGATTTTCAAAAGTAGAGACTATCAAGAAAGCAAGAATAACCGTAGCCTTTTCCCCATCACAGGTCCACCACCAGTACTAAAATTCTCTCTCTCTCTCTCTCTCTCTCTCTCTCTCTCTCTCTCTCTCTCTCTCTCTCTCTCTCTCTCTCCTTCTAAAACATATTTTAAAAATATATCATCTCCCAACCTCACAAATAAATATAATGAATTAAGTAGCTATCAGTAGGCCTATGCTTTCATGTCAGCAGATCTCTCTCTCTCTCTCTCTCTCTCTCTCTCTCTCTCTCTCTCTCTCTCTCTCTCTCCCCTTCTAAAACATATTTTAAAAATATATTGTCACTCAATTTCTCAAAGGAAATATAATGAATTAAGTACCTTTATAGAAGGTCTATGCTTTTCTGCTCTCTCTCTCTCTCTCTCTCTCATATCATTACTGTATTGTTCCTCACGATTTCCATTGGATATTGCCCAAATTTTAAAACATTTTCTCTCATTATTTAAGATCTTGTTTCGAATTACGCACGAATTTTACTTTATTTTAGTGCCATAACACCACTAAAGAAGGATGATCGATATTCTACTCTGAAGTGACGTTACCAAAGCAACTTTAACGAATAATATAATATAGAGGTTGTTACTGCATTCAAGTATAAATGGTTATAGGATTTCTACAGAATCTTTATGGTTTAAAGTTACTGGAAATCTAGAAAGCAACAAACAAGATGACTTTGAGGCTCCGCCCCCTTTCTAGAATTGCCAGGTGTGGCATTTGATTGAACAATATTTGCATCACTTCTTGCCGACAGTAAAGTGCTTGTAGAGAGTGTACTTAATTATGTGTATGAATTTATATATATATTATATATGTGTGTGTGTATGTATGTATGTATGTATGTATGTATGTATATGTGCACTTGTGTAAGTAGGATTTTGTGTACATTCTCACAACACGCGATCTCCTGCAATGTTTAGCAAATCTCACAGGTAAAAGAATGTGACCTGGACGTGTGATAATTTAGCATTTTCGTACACTAATCTTTGGATTTCAAAGCGTCATCAACACGTATCCAGGCGGAGATTTCTGTTCCTGTTCTAAATAGAACACTCTAGAAGCCTTGGGTCTGGTTTTAATCGGATTTCTAGGTGTGTTAAACGAAAGTGTGTATTAGTTGTGCATTGTTAGAATGGTTACATGCAAGGGCCTTTTGTGAAATTTGTCATTGCTGTGAAAGAAATGGTGGCAGACAGACATTGGAAATTCCAAGCTTTCATTCCTTGCTGGAAGGGTGAGTTTTTGAAATACTTTAATTAAAATTTTAGTGGCCCACCATTTTGTTTCAGTGATTTATCTTTTATGTAATTTTTATTATTGATGTTTTGGCAGGTGTCTGTGGTGTTGTGATAGTATCACAGACCTTTCTGATAATCATGCATCTGCACAAACATGCATGTAACGTAGCCATTATGGGAAGTGGTCATTTAAAAGGAAGTGTGACTAAAGACATATAATTACAATGGAGACTTACTGTATCTGGGTTAAGGAGTGAAATGGGGAAGAATCCCATTTATAATTTTTTGTGTTTGCTGAGATTGTTTTGTTGGGGAAGATATTCGTTTATCATGAAATTTACATTCTTTTTGTTCTTTTAGCATTTTTCTTATTT
>NC_089756.1:1595497-1597997 GCF_040412425.1 Macrobrachium rosenbergii | reverse complement strand
ATATATATATATATATATATATATATATATATGTAATACATACATAAACATTTTGTATGTGTATATATACATATTCTATATGAATTTGGTTTATGTCATTACATCTAAGACATTTCTTCAGGGGGTTGGAAAATGTCTTCATATAAAAAGACGAAACCGGTAGGAATTTACAATCGGTGTTTCATTTATCATTGTGGTAGTTGTGGATATATAAATTTTATTTTATATATATATATAAATGCATATATATATATATATATATATATATATATATATATATATATACATACATACATGAGTGTGTTTGTGTATATATGCATATATATTTATACATATGTGTGTGTGGCAATCAGATTAAAAGAAGAAATGGTGTCAGGTGTTAAATGTGGGTCGTCGTCAATTCCCGAGTTGGGAAGATGACTTGTTACTGTTACTGGCGTGGCTATTCGAGTGGTGTCCGTGTGTTTGTTGGTCGTGTCCTTTGCGCGTCTTCGTTTGTCTTTTCTTTGCTGCAGAGTTGAAACGCATGGCAAGATTCCTTACCGTTTATATAAATGTATTTGTCAAAGTCTTTTGTAATGATCTGTCGTCTTCTATGTTTTTTAAAGTCCTTTTTATTTATTTGTTTTTTTCGTTATGTAGTTGTCCATTTAGTTTTCAGTTTTAATCTTCCATTTTTATTCTCTGTCTGTCAGTGTGGATAGTTAAAACCATTCTTTGTAAAGCAGTAAATATTCGTTGCTGTCGAAGTTCTCAGTTCCAGAGTTCCTTTATTTGTCACATCGTTGGAATGTGGAACAGTCAGTCTCCTTACTGAGGGTGTCGTGCAATTGCAGCCTCAAAAGCTCAAGAAGCGAGGATGCAACGCATGACTACCCTTCCACAATATTATTCTCCTTGTACTTTAATCATTGACATCATTTTTATTGTTTATTTATTCACTTGTTAATTTACTTTATCTTTTATAATAATTAAATTTCTTCTCTCTGTATATTCCATTACCTTCTGTTATTTTTTTTTAATATACAGCGTATTTTGTGGAAGCTTTGATTTCAAGTCAGTGGCCCCTGTGATGGGCTTGTTCCATATGAATAGGGTTCTTCACCTTCTGAGTGATAATAATAATTAGAAAGAATGAACAATAATGGAAGAGGATAAATAGAAAGAACAGTTGGTAGGTGGTTCAGTGGTCAGAAAGCAATGATAGCAGAAACATTCACAGACCGAAATAAAATTCAAGGAGAGCTGACAGGAAAATGAAATTTAGAGAGAACAAGAAAAAAAGAAGAAGACGAAGGAGAAGACGGTACCAGTAGAAGAAGAAGAAGAAGAAGAAGAAGAAGAAGAAGAAGAAGAAGAAGAAGAAGGTATTAGTAGAAAAGAGGAGGAGGAAGAAGAAGGTGGTCCCAGTAGAAAAGAAGAAGAAGACGAAGGCCCCATCAGAAAGAAGAAGAAGAAGAAGAATGTACTAGTAGAATAGAAGAAGAAGAAGACGGTCCCAGTAGAAAAGAAGAAGAAGATGGTCCCAGTAGAAAAGAAAAAGACGATGAAGAAGAAGATGAAGAAGAGGAAGATGGTACCAGTAGAAGAGAAGAAAGAGAAGAAGAAGGTACCAGTAGAAAAGAAGAAGGTACCCGTAGAGAAGAAGAAGGAGAAGAGGAAGAAGGTACTATATAGTAGGAAAGAAGAGGAAGAAGAAAAAGAAGGTCCCAGTAAAAAGAAGAAGAAGGTACCAGCAGAAAAGAAGAAGACTAAGAAGACCCAGTAGAAAAGAAGAAGGAGGTACTGATGGAAAGAAAAAGAAGAAGGTACTAGTAGAAAAGAAGAAGTGGGAAAAAAGCAGAAGTACGAGCAAGAAGAACCCTTCATGATTATTATTAATAATGATGATGGTGATGACCCCGGCAAGCGTCCTAGTGGCCTCTAGCGGTATGGTGGGGAAGTTCGCTCTTCGTGCCATTGGTCGACCGGAAGTTGCCGCTCTACTCCCACGGGTTGATGTATCCCTCCATTGGGTTGCTGGGTTGGGTTGGGTTAGTTGACTGTGAGTTCTGTTACGTTATGGCGTGGTGGTTTTTTTTTTTTTTGCCGCGGGCACTGCCTCTTATCAGTCAAACTGCAGATTGTCTTTATAAGTCATCCACATTGGTTATATATATATATATATATATATATATATATATACATATATATATATATATATATATATATATATATATATATATATATATATATATATATATATATACACACATACAGTATATGTATGTATGCGTATGTATGTGTATATACACATACAGTATATGTACAGTATATATATACATGTATATATAAGTATATGTATAACTGAATTACGAAGATAAGGAATGTGATGAATGTATAAATAAAGGCAATAGCCACGAAGGGAAAGGTGAAACAAGGAATGGTTTCTGGGCCTTTCGACTTACTCTCCTTCACTTGTTCCTCACACGGCTGGACCGTGGAAGAGTCTCCTTACTGA
>NC_089756.1:1585497-1587997 GCF_040412425.1 Macrobrachium rosenbergii | reverse complement strand
TCTCTCTGTTAAAAGAAGTATTGCGATGATTTGTATGTGTGTGTCTCTCTCTGTGTGATCATTACGTGTTAAGTAGTGAGATTAATTCTCTCTCTCTCTCTCTCTCTCTCTCTCTCTCTCTCTCTCCTTGTTAAAAGAAGTATTGCGATGATTTGTGTGTGTATCTCTGTCTGTGATCATCACGTGTTAAGTAGGTAGGTTAATTCTGTCTCTCTCTCTCTCTCTCTCTCTCTCTCTCTCTAAATATACACAAAAGACCCAATGATTAGTTTATATTGTAAGTTAAATATTCCCGAAATGCTAGGAATTGATATGATTTTTTTTTGAACCTCTGTTAGGTCATCTTTAAATTGAGACTTCAATAAACAACTAATTATTTTTTCGTTCAGGAAACCGAGACGGGCAAAACCGCCCAAAAGCAATATGGCCTCTGGGATAAAAAATAATCTATTAATAGATTCTGAAATCTTTGCGGTAAACGAATGTCTATTTACGTCGACCATTTAACTGACTTCTCGGATTTGATAGCAACCTCCTCGCTCTACTCGCCAAGAATCGCGTTGATTCGCCCAGGCCATAAGCGGTAGAGCGATTAACTCGCGTCAGTTCGTCGAAGAAAAGGAACGTCATGACGAATATGTTTAACTGGTGAGCGAGTGGGCTAGCCCAAAATCGCCCTGGGACTAAGTCAGTGGGTCAGTCTTGGTTCCTGAGTTTTTGGGGTTACGCCTCGCGTGCGCTCACTTTTGTGATTGTGTGTGTGTGTATGTGTGTGTGTGAGCGTCACGTGCACGTGCTGGCATGTGTGTGCGTGTACGTGTGTGACGTAAACGCATTACTTTCTTATAGGGATTCTTGCAGTCGTGTAATTGGCCATTCCTCGTGTTTCTTAAACTGTTGTGTTTGTGGGTCTTTACAGTCAGTGAAACACTGTTTGTTCCAATTTTTTTTTTTATATTTTCACGATGAGTTTTAAACCATGATATTTTTATCTCTAGAGAACTATAAAAATATCTATGTGCATATATGTATCTACTGTATTTTATATATATATATATATATATATATATATATATATATATATATATATATATATATATATATATATATATATATATGTATGTATATAGTGATTTTGTGGAATGATTAATAATAATAATAATAATAATAATAATAATAATGCACATGATTCTTTGGATGATGCATGTATCAGTTTTCGAATTATATATATATATATATATATATATATATATATATATATATATATATATATATATATATATATATATATATATATATTTATATATATATAACGTATACATAAATACAACCATGCATAAATAAGTAAATAAATAGATAAATAAATAAATATACAAATATGTATAATTACATATATATATAATATATATATATATATATATATATATATATATATATATATATATATATATATATATATATATATATATATATATATATATATATATATATATATATATATATATATATATATATATATAATTCGAAACCTGATACATGCATCATCCAAAGAATTCATGTGTATTATTATTATTATTATTTTGCACAAATCACTATATCTATATATATATATATCTATACTATCTATATCTATATATATATCTATATATATATCTATATATATATATATATCTATCTATTATGTATCTATCTATATATATATCTATATATATATATATATATATATATATATATATAATAGTAGATACATATATACACAGGTAGATACTTTTCATAGTTCCCTAGAGATAAAAATGCAATGGTTTCAAACCCATCGTGAAATTATAAAACAAAATGAAAGAAACTTTCATTTACAAGACCCACAAACAAAGCAGTTTAAGAAACACGGAGGAATGGCCAATTACACGACTGCACGAATCCCTATAAGAAAGCACTATATACTGTATGTGTGTGTGTGTGTGTTTTAACGCGTACACACGTCATGTTCTGACTTGTAAGTTTTGCTGTGTCATTGGACTGGCAGTGTGAAAAGGTGTAATGTTGTCGACAGAGACTCTAGTGACGGAAAACAAGGAAATACTTGAGTTTGGTCTTATTACCAAACTCTTGCTTGTGTCCTTTTTGCTCTTTTATTTTGTTTGTTTGTTTTTCTTGTTTTTTTTACATAAAAATTTTCTTGTTTTGCTTTTCGTCCAGAATTTGGCCTCTTGACGAATTGTGATTCGGGACGGGACTTGAGGTTAGAGTTCTATGCTTTCTTTCGTCTTTCACTGCCATACTTAATCAGCCTCTCTCTCTCTCTCTCTCTCTCTCTCTCTCTCTCTCTCTCTCTCTCTCTCTCTCTAAGTTTACATACCAATCTCTCACTCTTTTCCTCTCTTTCATAGTTTATGTACCAGTCAATTTTCTATATTTCTAATCTCTTTCTCCGAAAGTTTTTGTACCAATCTCTCTCTCTCTCTCTCTCTCTCTCTCTCTCTCTCTCTCTCTCTCTCTCTCC
>NC_089756.1:1435497-1580497 GCF_040412425.1 Macrobrachium rosenbergii | reverse complement strand
TCCCTGACAGTGAATAGCAATGCCATGGTCATGTGATTTTCTGATTGTTGTGCACATCAGTTTTTATCTCTTATTTGCGCATTTCTTGTTACTTTTTACACTTTTGTTCATTGCTTCTCCTATCCACTTCATTCTTCTTTCTTTGTCTTTTTTTCACTGCTGGACATTCTGTTCTTCAAGAACAATAACAACCTTTCTGCGTTCACTAAGAATGCACTGTCAGAAATAATATTCATAAAAATTCAGTAATATGTCTCTTGTTTGTGCAATTATTATTGCTTAGTATACTTTTATTCATTGCTTCTCCTATCCAATTCATTCATTGTTTTTTTTTTCACTGCTAGGCTTTATATTCTTTAAGAATAATAATCTTTATGCTCTCTCTAAGAATGCTCTTCAAAATGAAAATTTAAAGTAAATTTGAAGTCTTTTTCAATTTTATATTTACTGTTTTTTAGAGTTTTGCTTAAAATTTTGAAAATTGTGCTTTTTGACTAATAATGAAAAATAGTTTTTTTTTTTTTTAAGAAAAGATCCTTATATACCCTTCTTCTAATTTTGACTATGAAAAAATAAGTCTTTTTTAAGAAAAGATCCTTATAAATTCTTGTTGTAATCTTTGTCTATAAAAAATAAGTTTTTTTAAGAAAAGATCCTTATAAATACTTGTTATAATCTTTGTCTATACAAAATAAGTTTTTTAAGAAAAGATCCTTATAAATCCTTGTTATAAATCTTTGTCTATAAAAAAATAAGTTTTTTAAGAAAAGATCCTTATAAATCCTTGTTATAATCTTTGTCTATAAAAAATAAGTTTTTCAAGAAAAGATCCTTATATATCCTTGTTATAATCTTTGTCTATAAAAAAATAAGTTTTTTAAGAAAAGATCCTTATATATCCTTGTTATAATCTTTGTCTATAAAAAAATAAGTTTTTTTAAGAAAAGATCCTTATAAATCCTTGTTATAATCTTTGTCTATTAAAAAAATAAGTTTTTTTAAGAAAAGATCCTTATAAATCCTTATTATAATCTTTGTCTGTAAAAAATAGGTTTTGTAAAGAAAAGATCCTTATAAATCCTTGTTATAATCTTTGTCTATAAAAAAAAGTCTTTTTAAGAAAAGATCCTTATATATCCTTGTTATAATCTTTGACTATGAAAAAAATCGTTTATAATAGTAAAAATTAAACTATCAATTCAAAATAGTCAAAATATTTGGTTGAACGAAACGTAACACAATTAACATGTTATTATGTTAGTTATACAGTATCGATTCAAACAATCAAACATATTTTGTTGTACAGCCATGCTCAGATCTGAGGCGACATGATTCTTTTTGGATCACCCAAAATCTCAGACTCAACTTAACGTTGCCAAGTAGTGTTCAACTTTTTCTTTCATTTCCAATGTCATTCATGTCGACAAGTTTGCGAATTCACAACTTGCACTATTTTCCCTATGGTTATAATTCGTAACCTGTGTGATATGAAGTGTTTTTTTTTTGTTTTTTTTTTTGTTTTTTACACATTGCTTAGCTCAAAGTAGGGTGTGATAAGGTTAGTGGTGCCGTCAGTGACAGCGCACTTACAGTAACATGCTCCTCTGGCTGGTCAACATAACTACTGTACCTCTGCAGCATTATAAGATTTTCAAACTAGGAATATGAATTACAACAAGTTTTCTGTGAATGTTGAAGTTTTAGGCTGTGTTCGAGCCGCGTGCATGTTGCAAAATGATTTATAGGCCTAAAAAAATAATTTAAGCCTTCTGAGATGTAATGTCTGTTGCTACAGAATTTAATTGTAGGGATTACCTGTTCTCTGAGGCACAAAAGATGATGATGATTTTAATTATATGGAGAAGATGGCCATTAATCGAAATATATATTAGAATTAATGTCAAGGCCTATGGAACACTTGTTTTTTTTAACTGGCTTAATATATTTATTTTCTTAAAAGTCTTTCTGCTCGCTTTGGGTGTATAATTTAATCATTCATAAGGTAACTTGAAGTGCAAGAATGTTTAGATAGTTTCATATGCTTTCTTGCCAGAAATTGTTAATATAGAGATGTGAATGCTAAGTGTAATGTATTTATTATAAGCAAAGAAATCTAACACGCTCAGGCCTAGGAACAAAATCTTGGCTTTAACAAAAGAATAATTGCATAGGCGAATATTTGCTAGCAAGCCATAATTTTTGAAGCGGTTAAGAAATATAACTTAAGTAATTTAATTTTTATGAAAATCCAAATATTCCTCTAACAAATATAAAGTAAATAGTTTCAAGATAATCTCAATGTCACTACCCATTGTAGACCTATGTTACACCAGATGGTTCATGTTGTGCCGCCACTCTAACGGTTACGTCACACACGCTCCGCTCTCGTTGATATCGGTGGATGCATTTTGTATTTACTTATGTAAATTTTGTCAGTGCTGAGGCGTAAAAATAATCAAATAGGACTATTTCAAATTTTACGGTTGCATTTGAAGCAATATTATTAAGACAATATTTTTTGTTTTTTTATTTAACAATTGAACTGAGGTTTGATGATGACTTTTTTTTGTCAAATGTATTGGCGATGAGTGAACGGAAGTTTTGAAAATGTTTCGTAACTTTTTTTTCCGAAATTTGGCTACACGTGATATTTTCTTACCGTTTTGAAATATATGACAGATTTCACTCTTATGAAGCATTGAAATCTATCTATATACATAACAGTGAATGTTTGTATATTCGTTTGTCCACTATAGAAATCCAAACTGCTTGACAGACCTAGAAAAATGTTTTCACATGGCTTCTGTCACCCCAGGAAGGTTTATAACTCAAAATCAAACCCCTACCCCGTGACAGACATATAAACACAGACAAAACAAATGAAATGCTCGTTTTTACTCTACTTTTTCTTCAGTAACGTTTTAGGGGTCACGAGTAGCTTGGGTGGAAAACTGCAGGTTTTCTGGTGACATCATTAAACTCCCACTGCAAACCTTCAGACTATGGTAGCCGGACAAATGCGGATTTCCTCATTAATTCTTTCATTTCTTCTTCGTTTTTACCTTCGGAATTCTCTATAGCGACTGCTTCGTGATGTTACAGTGACGTATTTCGTTATAAAGCCGGTTTAAATGGTCTGGAATAATCGAAATAACACGCTTGAACACTCCAGCAGTTGGCAGTTGGAATGAATTATCATGCAAATTGCAAAGCACTTCAATGCATACGGAAGATGAGTTTCTTTCCACGGTGGTTGGTACTGATTACCTGGAAGATAATGACTGAAAATTCTAGATTCAAACTTTACAGGAATGTAGATCATTACATATGGAAATCTTTTCCGAAAGACACTTGCAGAATCTACGTTTATGGAGGCTAAATGTATATAGTGCAAATGGGGATTAAATTAAGAACGAACATCAAAGTGCTCACAGCTTACACAACACGACAATTCGTACCTTTTGCTGATGTAATCATACACAGTAAGGAATAGTATTCCCGTCATTTAGGAAAATAAAATTATTGTTATATATTATATATTATAAAATTATTGTTATATATTATGGTTATATATTAGAATGAGATATATTCATTTCTATCTTTTATTCAAAACAATAAATAACTGGTTGCCTAACATTCCTCCAAGAAGGGAAAGATTTTGTTTGAATCGTGATTATGTTATTACCAAGGGTTCGAATTTACCGAGTTTATAGATGCCGTAAGGACATGCATAACGGTAATTTCTTTCTAATGATCCATGGAACTTTATATTTCATTCTGTGTTAAGGAATTTGGTGTTATTGTAATTTATTATGCAATGTTAAAAACGACCCTAAAACCAATTCAAAGAATACATATCACGAACTGAAGTTAGTCGTAAAGGAAAGTGTTTTGCCACTTCTTTTTCTTAATATGAAACTGTTGCAGCAATTCACTTAATAATAGGAAAGAAGTAAAGAGGCGTAACAGAGTATAGACTAAATATATCTTATTAAAAAAAGAGGTCTATTCTCATACAATATCAATGAATGAGTTTAAATTAGAACTGAGGGGTTGGTTCAGTTTTTGTATGAATTGGACAGTGGAGTTTACTTTCATTATAGTAACACATATCATAAAAAGACATCATTTCCTGGGCCTATACCAAATTGTCTGTATCACATGCAAGTATTGTTTTCAATTTTTATTGCATGATTTGGACTTATAACGGCCTACAAATAGTGTTGAAGGGTCTAGCAGTGGAATGAATAAGGTTATACGTAATATATTCATATTCTAATGAGAACGTTTGAGATACTTCCCAGATGAAATGCAGCGGCAAACTCACGAAATTGATGCTAAGAGAGAGAGACAGTTTACAGGTTGTTATCCAGAGTTTTCCCGTGCTGTGCCGGGTTGGTCAGCTAATGATAGATAAATATGGAGCATGTTAGGATGCCAGTTCGTGAATTTTGAACGAAATCCTATGCAATCATGTCGTATCACTTGAGAACATAGCTGTACGAAACGTAACGTCGAGTATTTCAGGCTGATCCTGAAATCATGAATTTCACGTAATCTTATCGTTTTGAATTTACACTGCGGGAACTGACACGTGCGTGTTCGAATCTTAGTTTCAGATTCAGAGTGAATTCGCGTATATATGAGACCCGTCATCCTGGACCGGTTAAAAGAACTCTTAAGAAATAAAGAAAGAAACTGTAATTTGCTAATTCGCGATCTCTGACTTCGATGTTTCTCTCATTTCTGAAGTGTGCTGTCTTTTAATTAAACCGAGATTTTTTGGGACGTTGGAACAGTGGGCACTGGCATGTAAAGTGAATCCATGTAAGTGAACACACCTGTAGACTCAGTGTCTTTCAAATTGTCTTCATGAACGTGCCCTAGACCCAGTCGCTTTCAAGGAAGAGAATTATCATCAACTTGAGAATCGTCCTCTTTGTTTTTTGTTATTTAAGAAAGCCTGAGTGAATTTAAGTTTTTTTTTTTAAAGGAATCGTTTAATGAACGCACTCCTGGACCTGTAGCTTTCAAAAACCCATTTCTTCTTTAAGATAGTTTCTTCCTGAACGCGCTCCCGAAACCAGTTTGTTTTCATGAATGCACCCTCAGGCTTAGTGTCTTCCAAGAGAGAAGTTGTCTGATTGAACTCACCCTTAGACTCATCGCCTTTTGAAAGAGAAATCTCCATTTTATGGCGTGTTTTCATACGTTTCTTTTGTCTCTTCATTAGAGCTTTCAAATTCAATTTCTTTAAGATAGCCTCTTCATGAATGCACTGCCGAAACCAGTCGTCTTCGTGAACGCATCCTTAGACCCAATATGAATAGAGTTGTCAAAATGACCGCACCAGTAGACTCATCGGCTTTTAAAAAGATACTTATCTATTTAATGGCGGACCTTCCAGCGTCACAATGCATGTTTTAATCGTGTTTCATTTATTTCTTCCTCAGAGCGAGATTGGGAGGGCGGCATCGACAACGAAGGCCTGGATATCAGCCAGTTGGAGAGTTACATCAACAACGATGACACCAGCGACGCCACTCTGTGAGTAGGAGACATGATGGCGCTCATGACGTGTCAAAGCTGCCTCGGTCTCATCTTATTTCCGGGAGAATTATAGACGTAGACATCAGTCATTCTTCTTCCACAATTAACATTGCTTAGATTAGACTAAGGAGAGAGAGAGAGAGAGAGAGAGAGAGAGAGAGAGAGAGAGAGAGAGAGAGAGATAATGTTTGGATATATCTTTCCTCATTCAGTCCTTCTTCCACAATTAACAAAGCTTAAAGAGAGAGAGAGAGAGAGAGAGAGAGAGAGAGAGAGAGAGAGAGAGAGAGATTGTATGGATTTGTCTCCTTACCAAATAAAGTTAGGAGATTTATTGATTTTGAATGGACATGAGGTGACATCGCGAAATTGAATTCAGTGTGATCTACAGTAGTCAGTGAAATGCATGTTTTATTTCCATGAGCTAAGCATTATTTTAATTTCATATTCGATATTTCTGGGGGTTAAAATGGTCATACAAACATGCACACACACACAGACACACTCACACGTATATATACAGTATATATATACATACATACATATATATATATATATATATATATATATATATATATATATATATATATATATATATTAATTTTAATTTTATTCAAGTTTTCTTCAGTAACTTGTTAGTGTATCAAATTATTATCTTTCTTAAAGTTCACCTGGCTTTATTTTGTATCGAACATTTCATGACTAAAAAAATTTAAAATAATTTTTTTCTCTGCCATTCTCTCACTTTCTTCTGATGGTATTCATTTCTCTCAACTCGTGTCTGAGGAAACCTCTGTCATCTCCCGTCTTCATATCCCTCCTGAGGAATCATCTTCCATCTCTTGTCTGAGGGAACATCTTTCATCTCCCTTCTGAGGAATCATCTTCATCTCCTTTTGAGGAATCATCTTTCATCACTTGTCTGAGGAAACATCTTTCATCTTCCTTCTGAGGAATCCTCTTCATCTCCCTTCTGAGGAATCATCTTCCATCTCTTGTCTGAGGAAACATCTTTCACCTCCCTTCTGAGGAATCATCATCATCTCTCTTCTGAGGAATCATCTTCCATCTCTTGTGTGAGGAAACATCATTCATCTCCCTTCTGAGGAATCATCTTCCATCTCTTGTCTGAGGGAACATCTTTCATATCCCTTCTGAGGAGTCATCTTCATCTTCCTTCTGAAGGAATCATCTTCATCTCCCTTGTCAGGAATCATTTTCATCTCCCTTCTGAGGAATCATTTTCATCCCCCTTCTGAGGAATCATCTTCATCTCCCTTCTGAGGTACCGTTTTCATCTCCCTCATGAGGAATCATCATAATCCCCTTTCTGAGAAATCATCTTCCATCTTTTGTCAGAGGAAACATCTTTCATCTCTTTTCTGAGGAATCATTTTCATCTCCCTTCTGAGTAATCATCTTCCATCTCTTGTCTGAGGAAACATCTTTCATCTTCCTTCTGAGGAATCATCATCACATCCCTTCTGAGTAATCATCTTCCACCTCTTGTCAGAGGAAACATCTTTCATCTTCCTTCTGAGGAATCATCTTCATCTCCCTTCTGAGTGATCATCTTCCATCTCTTGTCTGAGGAAACATCTTTCATCTCCCTTCTGAGGATTCATCTTCATCTCCTTTCTGAGGAATAATTTTCATCACCCTTCTGAGGAATCATATTCATTTCCCCGCTGAGGAATAATCTTCATCTCCCGTCCGAGGAATTGTCTTCATCTCTTGCCTGAGGAAACATCTTTCATCTCCCTTCTGAGGAATCATCTTCATCTCCTTTCTGATGAATCATCTTCAGTCTCTTGTCTGAGGAAACATCTTTCATCTTCCTTCTGAGGAATCATCTTCATCTCCCTTCTGAGGAATCATATTCCATCTCTTGTCTAAGGAAACATCCTTCATCTCCCTTCTGAGGAATCATCTTCATGTGCCTCCTGAAGAATCATCTTCCATATCTTGTCTGATGAAACATCTTTCATCTTCCTTCTGGGGAATCATCTTCATCTCCCTTCTGAGGAATCATCTTCCATCTACCTTCTGAGGAAACATCTTTCATCTCACTTCTGAGGAATCATCTTCATTTCCATTCTGAGGAATCATCTTCCATCTCTTGTCTGAGGAAATATCTTTCATCCTCCTTCTTAGGAATCATCTTCATCTTCCTTCTGAGGAATCATCTTCATCTCCTGTTTGAGGAATCATATTCCATATTTTGTCTGAAGAAACATCTTTCATCTCCCTTCTGAGAAATCATCTTCATCTCCTGAGGAATCATTTTCATCTCCCTTGTTAGGAATCATTTTCATCTCTTTTGTGAGGAATCATTTTCATCTCCCTTCTGAGGAATCATATTCATCTCCCCTCTGAGGTATCATTTTCATCTATCTCAAGAAGAATCGTCTTCATCTCCTTTCTGAGGACTCATTTTCCATCTCTTGTCTGATTAAACATCTTTCATCGTCCTTCTTAGGAAACATCTTCCACCTCTTGTCTGAGGAAATATCTTTCATCTCCCTTCTGGGGAATCATCTTCAATTTCTTGTCAGAGGAAACATCTTTCTTCTTCCTTCTGAGTAATCATCTTCATCTCCCTTCTTAGGAATCATCCTCATCTCCCTTCTTGGGAATCATCTTCCATCTCTTGTCTGAGGAAACATCTTTCATCTCCCTTCTGAGGAATCATCTTCCATCTCTTGTCTGAGGAAACTCCTTTCATCTCCCTTCTGAGGAATCATCTTTATCTCCCTTCTTAGGAATATCTCCCATCTCTTGTCTAGGGAAACATCTTTCATCTTCCTTCTGAGGAATCATTTTCATCTCCCTTCTTAGGAATCATCTTCCATCTCTTGTCTGAGGAAACATCCTTCATCTTCCTTCTGAGTTATCATCTTCATCTCCCTTCTGAGGAATCATCTTCCATCTCTTGTCTGAGGAAACATCTTTCATCTCATTCTGAGGAGTCATCTTCATCTGCCTTCTGAGGAATTATCTTCCATGTGTTGTCTCAGGAAACTTCTTTCATCTCCCTTCTGAAGGATCATCTTCATCTCCCTTCTGAGGAATCATTTTCATCTCCCTTTTGAGGAATGATCTTTATTTCCCTTCTGAGGAATCATCTTCCATCTCTTGTCTGAGGAAACATCTTTCATCTCCCTTCTCAGGAATCATGTTCATCACAATTAGGAGAAATAATTTTCATCTCCTTTCTGAGGAATCATCTTCCATCTCTTGTCTGAGGAAACATCTGTCATCTTCCTTCTAAGGAATCATCTTCATTTCCCTTCTAAGGAATTATCTTCCATCTCTTATCTGAGGAAACATCTTTCATATCCCTTCTGTGGAATCATTTTCGGCTCCCTTCTGAGGAATCATCCCCATCTCTCTTCTGAGGAATCATCTTCATCTCCCTTCCTGAGAAATCATCTTCATCTCCCTTATGAGGATTCATTTTCATCTCCCTTCTGAGAAATTATCTTCGTCTCCCTTCTGAGGAATCATTTTCATCTCCCTTCTGAGGAATCATCTTCATTTCCTTCTGAGGAATCATCTTCCATCTCTTTTCTGAGGAAACATCTTTCATCTCCCTTCTGAGGAATCATCTTCATCTCAATTGTGAGGAATAATTTTCATCTCCCTTCTCAGAAATCATCCTCATCTCCCTTCTGAGGAATCATCTTCATCTCCTTTCTGAGGAATCATCTTCAGTCCCTTGTCTAAGGAATCATCTTCAATCTCTTGTCTGAGGAAACATCTTTCATCTTCCCTCTGAGGAAACATCTTTCATCTTCCTTCTGAGGAATCATCTTCATCTCCCTTCTGAGGAATCATGTTCCATCTCTTGTCTGAGGAAAAATCTTTCATCTCCCCTCTGAGGAATCACATTTATCTCCCTTCTTAGGAATCATCTTCTATCTCTTGTCCAGGGAAACATCTTTAATCTTCCTTCTGAGAAACCATCTTCATCTCCCTTCTGAGGAATCATCTTCATCTCTCTTCTGAGGAATCATCTTCTATCTCTTGTCTGAGTAAACAACTTTCATCTCCCTTCTGAGGAATCATCTTCATCTCCCTTCTGAGAAATCATCTTCCATCTCTTGTCTGAGGAAACATCTTTCATCTTCCTTCTGAGGAATCACCTTCATTTCCCTTCTGAGGAATCATCTTCCATCTGTTGTCTGAGGAAACATCTTTCATCTTCCTTCTGAGGAATCATCTTTATCTCCCTTCTGGGAAGTCATCTTCCATCTCTTGTCTGAGTAAACATCTTTCATCTCCCTTCTGAGGAATCATCTTCATCTCCCTTCTGAGGAATCACCTTCATACCCTTGTGAGGAATCATTTTCATCTCCCTTCTGAGGAATCATCTTCATCTCTCTTCTCAGGAATCATTTTCATCTCCCTCATGAGAAATCATCTTCATCTCCTTTATGAGGAATCATCTTCCATCTCTTGTCTGAGGAAACATATGTCATCTTCCTTCTGAGGAATCATCTTCATTTCCCTTCTTAGGAATCATCTTCCATCTCTTGTCTGGGGAAACATTTTTCATCTTCCTTCTGAGGAATCATCTTCATCTCCCTTCTGAGGAATCATCTTCTATCTCTTGTCTATGGAAACATCTTTCATCTCCCTTCTTAGGACTCATCATCATCTCCGTTCTGAGGGACCAACTTCCATCTCTTGTCTGAGGAAACATCTTTCATCTCCCTTATGAGGAATCATCTTCATCGCCCTTCTTAGGAATCATCTTCCATCTCTTGTGTGAGGAAACATCATTCATCTTCCTTCTGAGGAATCATCTTCATCTCCCTTCTGAGGAATCATCTTCAATCTCATGTCTGAGGAAACACCTTTCATCTTCCTTTTGAGGAATCATCATCCTCTGCCTTCTGAGGAATCATCTTCCATCTCTTGTCTGAGGAAACATCTTTCATCTCCCTTCTGAGGAATCATCTTCATCTCCCTTCTTAGGAATCATTTTCATCTCCCTTCCAAGGAATCATCTTCATTTCCCTTCTGAAGAATCATCTCCAATCTCTTGTCCGAGGAATCATTTTCCTTCTCTTGTCTGAGGAAACATCTTTCATCTCCCTTCTGAGGAGTCATCTTCATCTCCTTACTGAGGAATCATTTTCCATCTCTTCTCTGAGGAAAATCTTTCATGTCCCTTCTGAGGAATCATCTTCATTTCCCTTCTGAGGAATCATCTTCCATCTCTTGCCTGAAGAATCATCTTTCATCTCCCTTCTGAGAAATCACTTTCATCTCCCTTCTGAGGAATCATTCTCATCTCCCCTTTGAGGAATCATTTCATTTCTCTTCTGAGGAATCATCTTCATTTCCCTTCTGGGGAATCATCTTCATCTCCCTTTTGTGGGAACATCTTCATCTCACTTCTAAGGAATCGTCTTCCATCTCTTATCTGAGGAAACATCTTTCATCTCCCTTCTGAGGAATCATTTTCGGCTCCCTTCTGAGGAATCATCTTCATCTCCCTTATGAGGAATCATTTTCATCTCCCTTCTGAGAAATCATCTTCATCTCCCTTCTGATTAATCATTTTCATCTCCCTTCTGAGGAATCATCTTCATCTCCATTCTTAGGAATCACCTTCCATCTCTTGTCTGAGGAATAATCTTTCATCTCCCTTCTGAGGAATCATTTTGATCTCCTTTCTCAGGAATCATCTTCACCTCCCTTCTGAGGTGAGGAATCATCTTAATCTCCCTTTTGAGGTATCACCTTCGTCATCTTCTATCTCTTGTGTGAGGAAATATCTTTCAACTCCCTTCTGAGGAATCATTTTGATCTCCTTTCTCAGGAATCATCTTCATCTCCCTTCTGAGGAATCACCTTAACCTCCCTTCTGAGGAATCCTCTTCATCTCCCTTCTGAGAAATCATCTTCATCATCTTCCATCTCTTGTATGAGGAAATATCTTTCAACTCCCTTCTGAGGAATATTCTTTCATCTCCCTTCTGGGGAATAATTTTCATCTCCCTTTTGAGGAATCATCTTCATCTCTCTACTGAGGAGTCATTTTCCATCTCTTGTGTGAGGAAACATCTTTCATCTCCCTTCTGAGGAATCATCTTTCATCTCCCTTCTGAGGAATTATTTTCATTTCCCTTCTGAGGAATCTTCTTCATCTCTATTCTGAGGAATCATTTTCATATCCCTTCTGATGAATCATTTTCATCTCCCTTTTGTGGAATGATCTTCATCTCCCTTCTGAGGAATCATCTTTCATCTCCTTTCTGAGGAATTATTTTCATTTCCCTTCTGAGGAATATTTTTCATTTCCATTCTGAGGAATCATTTTCATCTCCCTTTTGATTAATCATTTTCATCTCCCTTCTGAGGACTCATCTTCATCTCCCTTCTGAGGAATGATCTTTCATCTCCCTTCTTGAGGAAGAACCTTCAACTCCCTTCCGAGGAATTATCTATCATTTCCCTTTTGAGGAATCATCTTCATATCCTTTCTGAGGAATCATGCTCATCTTCCTTCTGAGGAATGATCTTTCATCTCCCATCTGAGGAATTATCCTCATCTTCCTTCTGAGAAATCATCTTCCATCTCCCTTCTGAGGAAACATCTTTTGTCTCCGTACTGAAGAATTATCTTTCATCTCCCTTCTGAGGAAAATCTTTATCTCCCTTCTGAGGGATCATCTTTCATTTCCCTTTTGAGGAATCATCTTCATCTCCCCTCTGAGGAATCATCTTCATCTCCCTTCTGAGGAATCATTTTCTTCTCTGTTCTGAGGAATCATCTTCGTCTCCCGTGTAAAGAATCATCTTTCATCTCCCTACTGAGGATCATCCTCATTTTCCTTCTGATCATTTCCCTTATGAGAAAACATCTTTTAGTTCCCTGCTGAGGAATTATCTTTCATCTCCCTTCTGAGGAATCATCTTCCATCTCCTTTCTGATGAGGATTTATCTTTCATTTCCCTTCTGAGGAAGTAACTGATCCCTCTTCAGATACTTCGGCGACCTGCAGGGCGTCGGGGACATCAAAACCCTTGGCAACGTCACCCCCAGGGACTCGCCCTCACGCCATCTTCACCACCACAATCACCATCATCACCAGAGTCTTCACCAACAGTGAGTAAGGCTGTAGTCAGTGTTGTTTGGATTAAATTGATTTTAAGGCGTACATAGCTGTAGTCATTTGGTTTTAAGGCTTACATGGCCATATTCATTTGGTTTTAAGGCTTACATGGCTGTAGCTATTTGGGTTTAAGGCTTACATGGCCACAGTCAAATGGTTGAAAGGCTTAAATAGGCATAGTCATTTGGTTTTAAGGCTTACGTGGCCGTAGTCAGTTGGTTTTATGGGATGTATGGCCATAATCTGTTAAGTTTTAAACCCTACATGACTGTAGTCTATTGGTTTTAAGGCTTGCATAGCCAAATTTAGTTAGTTTTAAGGCCTACATGGCCATAATCAGTTTTAAGGCTTACATAGCCACTGGTTTGCATGTCCCTGTTTTTATTGATTTAGCTAAAAATTCAAATCTTCTTTAAATAATCCTGACAATCTTGCCTATACTTGTATAGCTGCCATTGCTGCCTCTTTTGTAATTTATTTATTTATTTTTTTTATCCTTTTATAACCACTTAAGGGATATTGGCTTTTTGCACAGCAGTTTACCTCTAAGAGGCCACTTTCAATTTTTCTATCATAAATTTATCTTTGCCATTATCTGTAAGAGTACAAATGCCTTATTTAAAGGTATTTGGTTTTTGTTTGGTTTTGAAGAGTAGAATAGAAAATAACTCATTTCAACAAGGGAATTGGTGCTGGAAAGACAAAGACACATATACATGCTAGTTATTATCCATACGGAGTAACTCTTCCATTCAGAAACTTTCAAAATCACCAGCATCATATTCTCCTTCATCTTGTCTTTCCTCTGCGCGACACTTAGCAGCGGTACCAGCAACCACCACCACCACCATCAGCAGCAGCAGCAGCAGCCTTACCTGACCTCAGGTGACCTGCCTTCATCTGGATGCTCCTCTTCTTCCTCCTCCTCCTCCTCATCCTCCTCCTCCTCCTCCTCCTCGTCTTCCTCCTCTGCCTCCAGCATGACCTGTTACCAGCATGGCGTTGCAAACTTGCTGCATGAACACCCGAGCGTTGGAGGCGTGGCCTCCTTACATGGCGAAAGGATTGGTGTAGGTGGCATTGGTGGTGGAAGAGGAGGGGGTGGAGGAGGTGAGGCCATCCCCATTGGCTACAGAAATCCTTACCAGAGATGCAATGCCTACAGTGCTTATGGGTGGGTTGGACTCTTGGGCTCTGCTTTGGTTAGTTAATTGAGAGTAACCTGACCTCCAGTACTCAGTCTTCTGTTGTAGTCTGTCACTGAAGGTCACTAATTCACTTCTTTCAGTATCACTGTAAATTTCATGCATGATTATTTCTCATCTTTATTTTTCTCAAGACAGTGTAATTATTTCATTTCTGTTTACAGTGTCTAAGTATTTTTTCTTGACATTCTCATCTGGTGCATTTGCTATTCTATTGATAGGCTACTCTGATTTTCTTATACTTCTTGCATTACATCTTCCTCTTTTTTATTTCTCAATGTATCCATTTAGATAACTTCATTTTGGATTACAGTAGATCTTAACATTGTAAAAGATATTTGTGGTGCCTTGCATGGTATTGTAGTCTTATCTTGATTTGCTGTTAGAAATAAAATCAAACAGTAGTTTAATTTCATCTGAGGTTATCTAAAATTTTGGTCTGTTTTCATTGACAGACATCATCTCCCAGACAGCCCCCCGGACTCAGGGTCGGAGCCCCCCTACTCTCCACCAGATCATCCCAACCTCTCACCCCGTAAGTACAGAATCTTACTTTGCTAGTTATCCAGAGCTCACTTGCTTTAACAGAGTAAACAAACAATAAATTGCCCAGTCAGAGTTTGCCTGCTTTAAGAAAGTAAACAAACCAATAAAGTGCCCAGTCAGAGCTCACCTGTTCTGCTCTAACAGCGTAAAGTGCCTAATCAGAGCTCGCCTTCCTTAACAGGGTAAACAAACCAACAAAGTGTCCAGTCAGAGCTCATCCACCCTAACAGAATAAACAAACCAGTAAAGTGTCCAGTCAAAGCTCACCTGCTTTAACAGAATAAACGAACCAGTAAAGTGCCTAGTTAGAGCTCACCTGCCTTAACAGAGTAAACAAATCAAGAGTGCCCAGTCAGAGCTAACCTGTTCTGCCATAATAGAGTAAAATGCCCTGTCAGAGCTCACCTGTTCTGCCTTGATAGAGTAAAGTGCCCAGTCAGAGTGAACAAACCAATAAAGTGCCCAGTCATAGCTCATCTCGTTTAACAGAGTAAACAAACCAGTAAAGTGCCCAGTCAGAGCTCACCTGGCTTAACAGAGTAAACAAACCAATAAAATGCCCAGTCAGAGCTCACCTGTTCTGCCTTAAAACAGTGAAGTGCCCAGTCAGAGTAAACAAACCAATAAAGTGCTTAGTGCATTCACTCTAACAAGGCATTCTTTTCATTCCTGGGGAACAGATCAGAAGACCCAAAACATCACAGAACTCTACCCAAATTCTGGCGGTGGAGGGTCCTCGACGCCTATGGTGATCTTCCCTTACCCTGTCATGCAGAATCAGCAACAGCAACAACAGCAAATCCAGCAACAGCAGCAGCAGCAGCACCCATCTCACACCCAAGGGCATGGGACTATGCCCAGCCACAACCCCAACAGCATGGCATACCAGCAGCAACAAGCAGTCGTCCTCGGAGGTGGGAACATGATGGGCACCGCTGGAATGGCTCCCAACTCCTCAGCAGCCAATTACGGAGCAAATGGGAATCAAATTCCAAACATGGCTCCCTTGGCGCCCTCCGCTGCCACTACAACTACTACTACCTCAGCTGTAGGAGGGGCAGGGGGTGGGGGCAGTGCAAGCTGCTCGATTCCTGTCGGGAAGAAGAGGAAGATTAACGATTCGAGCGGGTTGTCCAGCGCTGTCTATATCAAGGAGGAACCAGGTGAACAGACTTATGCTATGTTTTCTCTTGCAAAGGTTAGACTGAATATTAGACTGTGTAAGGTAGCAATGAGGTACACGGGGTCGCAGTGTATCATCCTGTTGACAGTATTCAAGGTGTTTTACTTGAAGGACGTTGGAAGAAAACATTATTTAAAGTCAGTAACTTTAGACACATGGTAGCTTTTATAAATGGAATAGGAATACACATCCGTGAAGCAAATGAGGTAGGAATTCTCCTCCTTAAAAGATCTGCAGGTTTTCACTGACCCTGACAGAAATGTGATTGGTAATAAAAGATTATAAACACACACACATATTATATATATATATATATATATATATATATATATATATATATATATATATATATATATATATATATATATATATATATATATATATATATATATATATATATATACATATATCAAATATAAGGAGGCCATAAAAACGCCAAAATGTAGAAAGTAAAGGCTGAATTTCAGAGACCAAACTGTCTCTCTCCTCAGGCAAATAGTGAATGAGAAAAAGTTACAGAAAAACAGAAAAGCGGTATTTGTACCAGAAGGTCCATAGGTCAGCCGGTAAGTCACTCCAGTTGACAATGTCTCTGTAATCTTCTTAATTGCTGGTTGGAGGAAGATTTTATCTATAATGTCTGAATCCCAGGCGCCTCTTGAAAGATTCATGGTATTTCTTTGTTTAATCAAGGCTGATTTCACCATCTGGCTTTTGAACCGACAATTGCTGCTATAAATTATACGAGACATATTCCAGTTTATTCTGTGGTTATGGTTATTTATGTGGTTAAAAATGTCTGAGCTCTGTTGTCTGTACCTAACCGAACGTTTATGCTGTATTAATCCCTGGGGGAGTGATTTGCCTGTAAAGCCAATAAAAGATTGGTCACAATCGAGGCAAGGGATTTCACAAACTCCTGTACCTTTGGGGACTGGGTTTTGTCGGACGTTAATCAGAGATTGGGCTACGGTATTTGGGTAGCTAAAAGCAAAAGAGTTAGAGTTTCCAAGTGTCTGTGTCAACGTCTTAATCCTGTCCAGGTGTGGGATTTTTATTTTATTGTTGGGGATCTCTCTGGTCTTGTTTTTTTTTTTTTTTTTTTTTTGGGACGGTATAAAATAGTGTTTTACTTTGTGCATCGATTTCTCAATTATATGGTCAGGGTACTTTAAAGATGACAGCTCCTTACGGATGAGTTCAATTTCCTTTTCCAGGAAATCCTGGGAGCAAATCTATAAGGCTCTTAAGAATAGATTGCTGGCTACGCCAATCTTCATAGAGATGTCATGATAGCTATAAAAATAGATGTATGACAGAGAGAAAGTTGGTTTTCTGTATATGGTAAATTTGTATTCTGTTGTGTCTCTAATTATTAAAACGCCAAGAAAAGGAATTTTGTTGTCTGTTTCCCATTCAACTTTAAATTTGATGCTAGGCACTAATGCATTTAATTTTGAAAGAAGTTCATTGAAATTGCCCAATTTATTATCCCAATCTCTGATTAACGTCCGACAAAACCCAGTCCCCAAAGGTACAGGAGTTTGTGAAATCCCTTGCCTCGATTGTGACCAATCTTTTATTGGCTTTACAGGCAAATCACTCCCCCAGGGATTAATACAGCATAAACGTTCGGTTAGGTACAGACAACAGAGCTCAGACATTTTTAACCACATAAATAACCATAACCACAGAATAAACTGGAATATGTCTCGTATAATTTATAGCAGCAATTGTCGGTTCAAAAGCCAGATGGTGAAATCAGCCTTGATTAAACAAAGAAATACCATGAATCTTTCAAGAGGCGCCTGGGATTCAGACATTATAGATAAAATCTTCCTCCAACCAGCAATTAAGAAGATTAAAGAGACATTGTCAACTGGAGTGACATAACGGTTGACCTATGGACCGTCTGGTATAAATACCGCTTTTCTGTAACTTTTTCTCATTCACTATTTGCCTGAGGTGAGTGGAAGTTTGGTCTCTGAAATATAGCCTCTACTTTCTACATTTTGGCATTTTTATGGGCTCCTTATAATTGATGGAATTCTGTTTTAACGGAAAATACATATGTACATATGTATATATATATATATATATATATATATATATATATATATATATATATATATATATATATATATAAAAATTTTTATCACACTGTGATTTATATACAATCATGAAGCTACAAATGTCGTTTAATACCCAGTTCCTGCTACTTCGGGTAGACCGTCGACTGGAGTTGTTGGAAGGTAACTATGTCGAGGGATCGAGACCCAGCAATACCGATCCATTTATCACTTATCATGATTATATATATATATATATATATATATATATATATATATATATATATATATATATATATATATATATATATAATGTATGTATGCATATATTATGTATACAATTCATATGTCTTTCCTGTTGCATAAAAGTAAGCAAAAAGACAATTATATATAAAACAACTTGCCTAAGCACTTTATAGATATACGTTCAGTATTTTTTCACATAAAAAGAGAGAGAGAGAGAGAGAGAGAGAGAGAGAGAGAGAGAGAGAGAGAGAGAGAGAGAGAGAGAGAGAAAATGCAGAACTTCTACATTTCAAAGAGAGAGCTAACAACAAACCCCTCTTCACAGATCAGAGCGTTGGGCATCATCAGCTCCAACCCAACTCATCAACAACGACCTACTGCGAGGAAGACGAATACACCATGGACTCCAGCAATGGCCCCTACATGGACAGTTCGTACCAGTGCATCAAGTTCCACAACTTCCAGCAACAGAACTGGAGCGTCATCTGCGATGCTGGACTCAAGGAATTGTAAGCGGGTCATGCTTTTATCTTTTGGCAATTGAGTTTTTGTTGTCAGTTCCCATGTAGCATATATCATCGGTCGATTCCACTCTTTTGGTGTTAGGTTATGGGCAAATAGACTCATGTTAGGTTAGATTTGTGCAAATGCTTCTTTTTCCACGAACAATTTTGGAGATAATGACTGCGGGTTTCATTTCAAATAAATATCCGCTGACGAAAATCAGAATTTAGGAGAATGTGATGTTTTAAATTAAAAAGATTGTTTTCTTTGAAGTGTGTAATGCAATACTTCACTCTGTATAAGTATAAAACGTCACTCAACCACTCTGTTCTGTTCATTGGGGAATGTCAACAAGTGTATTGTTAGTAGACCCGAATTGTCGAATCAGGGTCTGTGAAAACTGATGTACATTTGGCAACATAGAAATTTGTTTTACTGACGTTACAGATTACGCAGCGGGTCGGTATTTGCTAATTTGGGTAGGGGAGAGGGGAATGCTTAGTAGGGAATGGGATGATTTGCTTGTGTGTGATGAAATCACATGTAATTCCATGTATTTTGCATATATGTATCATGTAAATACCTCTTTGTAATGCCTACAGTGCATGGAAGTGGGGTGCACAAACAGCACTACCCCCTAACTTAGTAGGAGACTTTGTAGGAACAAGTGTTGGCAGCTTTTAGATCCAGAAAATGAAATAGTGCTTGAGACTAATGATTTTCTTACCTCTTCTTTACTCCTTCAGGAATTTGCAGACCTTCCGGGTGGATGCTGACAAAGGCTTCAACTTCTCCAATCCAGACGACGCTTTCGTGTGCCAGAAGAAGAACCACTTCCAGGTCACGGTTCATTTCCAGGTAGGTTGAGGTTTTAATTCCAGAATCTGACCTGGATTTCAGGCAGAAATTAGGATAAGTCACTCCAGACCTGCTACAAGTTATTCCATATTCTGATTATTATTTCAGGTTCTGAATCTGATTTCTGACAAAAATAAAGATGAGTCATTCCAGAGTCTGACTTAAGTTATTCCAGATTCTAATTGTTATTTCAGGTTCCGAATCTGATTTCTGACAAAAAATTAAGATGAATCATTGCAGAGTCTGACTTAAGTTATTCCGGATGCTGATTGTTACTTCCGATTCCGAATCTGATTTCTGACAAAAAATAATACGATATTCACCAGATTCTGCCTCTGATTCGTGACAAAAATTAAGATGAGTCATTCCAGACTCTGCCTCAAGTTATTTCAGATTTTGAATCTGATTTCTGACATAAATATGTTATTCCAGATTCTGACAAATATTAAGATAAGTCATTCCAGAATCTGACTCAAGTTGTTCCAGATTCTGAATTTGATTTATGACAAATATAGTATGTCATTACAGATTCTGACGCCTATGTCTGATAAAAATTAATATCTGTTATTTATCAATCAATAACTGAAAATTTAATCAAGTTCCCGTGGCTTGAAGGCACGAATAACATTCTCATTATCATATTAACAAATACTTTCCTCTAAGTGTGTCAGTTTTGCATTTTGAATGAAATCCCAGTGAATGAAGTTGCGGTTCTCGTAAGTTCCAACTGCGCATGCCCAAGAAGACGCAAATTCAGAATATTTCTGTTTTTATGAACGAATTTGCTATCGTAGTTGTTTCATGGACTGTTAATTCTCCCCAGACGACTTCTGAACCCGTATTCGTGAAGACTCCCGACGGCCTGCAGAAGATCGACTGCTTCTACGTCCACTTCTTCGGGGTCAAGACCGAGTCCCCTTCCCAGATGATCCGAGTGGAACAGAGTCAGAGTGACAGAACCAAGAAGGCCTTCCATCCTGTGCCGTGAGTCTAACATCTTTCTCTTTCCTTGCTCAGCTGATGCTGAGGTTCATCTCTCGTGTGTTGTCTTGCTTGTTATGGGGTGATGCTTTGAGTTTTTGACATCACCCAGTTTCTTTGTTCTTACGGGGAGAGTGATGGTACTAGAGTGTAAGCCTCTTGTTTGGCAGCTCTTGTTGGGGAACTTCTGATGTTTGTGTACCCGTCTCTTACTTACTGTTACTATGTGTAGAATAATATTAGAAAATCTGTGGTTTTTTCAGACTAATTGGATGGGGCATAAGTCTCTTGTTTAGTAGCTCTTACTAAGGGAAGTATTTGTGTTGAGGTACCCTCTCTTACTTAGCTCTTACTGGCAGAATAGTTAGCTGAGACAGTTGTAGAAAATTATTAGAAAATCTGTGGATTCCTAGAATAATTGGTTGGGGTAAAAGTCTCTCGTTTAGTAGCTCTTATTAGGGGAACTATGGTATTGAGGTACCCGTCTCTGCCTTAGCTCTTACTAGCTCTTACTGAGACAGTGTAGAATGGTATTTGAAAATCAGTGGACATTTCTTTTCAAAACTTCATGGATTCTAAGACTACTTAGGTGACACCTACTTAATTTATTCCAGTTTGGTATAAATATTCTTCAATTTGATATATAACGTGAGACTATGAAAAATAATATAGAAAATCACTGGGCATTTCGTTTCAAAACTTATGGGTTCTTAAATTGGATAACACCTACTTAATTCCGTCCAGTGGAGTATAAAGCACATAATTTGATATATATATACACTATATATATATATATATATATATATATATATATATATATATATATATATATATATATAAATGTATGTATGTATTTGGATATGTATAACTGAATCATGAAAATATGGAACGTGATGAATATATACATATATATATATATATATATATATATATATATATATATATATATATATATAATATATATATATATATATATATATATAAAGGCAAAATCCACAAAGGAAAGAGAAACAATGGTGTGTTGCAAGGCCTTTCGACTTATAGTCCGTTACTTAGCAGACTGAAGAAATATAAAAATTAGTTTACAAAGAAAGCTCGTATAAATAATAGATGGGGATTATACAGGAAAAAATATGTATCTGGAATCCAACACAATTGAAGAATTAGCAAGCCTACCAAAACAGGTTTAATATTTAAGAGAGTTTACAAAGGATTAGGCTCGATGGCTCAGAAGCAGGGACAGGACAATTAAAAGATTTTACAAGGAAGGTGACTGACCACCAAAAAATTTTATAAAAGTACAACTCAGTAATTCTCATTTTGGTAAACAATAAAGATTTTTACAAGGTGAACATTTAAAAAAAAAAAAAAAAAAAAAAAAAAAATATATATATATATATATATATATATATATATATATATATATATATATATATATATATATATATATATTAAACATACAAAAATACATAGAAAATATATATAAGGTAACTAAATTTTAATAAAGTCAGTGGTTTTATTTTTTAGGTCATTCTTGAACATTTTACTTATACAGGGGTCTAAATAATGCATGCCAGTGCTAATATTAAAATTACAACTTGAAGTAATCTGTGTAATAGAGGATTCTGAAAGATTTTCTATGTAAACTCTCTTAAATATTAACCCTGTTTTGGTAGGTTTGCTAACTCTTCAGTTGTGTTGGATTCCAGGTACATATTTTTTTCCTTTGTAATGCCCATCTGTCATTTATATGAGCTTTCTTTGCAAATAATTTTATATTTCTTCAGTCTGCTAAGTAAAGAACTATAAGTTTAAAGGCCTTGCAGCACTCCATTGTTTCTCTTTCCTTCGTGGATTTTGTCTTTATACAGTCATACCCTGAACTTATGCGAATTTAGGTTCCAGAACCCCTCGTGCAAGGCGAATTTTCGCGTAAGTTTGGTCGGTCTCTAAAAATGCTAATAAATGCATATTTCTAAGGTTTAAACACTAAATATGACCCTAATCGTACTCCTAAATTATTAAGCTAACTTTCAAATGAAATTAAAGTTACTGTAATCTCATTTAAAAGTTAGCTTAATACATTACCCTTAAAAAAAGAAATAAATGGTTGGCATAAAACTAGAGAGTTGGAAGAGAATTTCTGTCTCTCTCCCCTTCCGACCGATCTATTTTTAGAAGTCTTCTCAACCTCCTTTTAATAACTTCTTTATTCTACGTCTCTTTCTCTTTGTTCTGAAATGCTTTTTCATGAACAGTGTTTTTTATTTGGACTAACACAACTCTTAGTTATTATGTCTGCTTGTTTTAGAACGTATATGCACACTAGCGCATTTACACTTCGTAGACGGTACAGGTAAAATTAGATCAATTTAAAATGTCTACTCTACAGGTAAAGACGTACAGAGAAATAATAAGTTGTAAAAATGTGTGAGCGCTAACTATGAACGAGAGAGAGAGAGAGAGAGAGAGAGAGAGAGAGAGAGAGAGAGAGATAAGGGTTGTCCTTACTTAAGAGAGTGAAATTATTTATCAATTACTATGGAGACAGAGAATAACACACGAGAGAGAGAGAGAGAGAGAGAGAGAGAGAGAGAGAGAGAGAGAGAGAGAGAGAGAGAGAGAGAAAATTGCTATGAAATCTTTGACCTGCTAATCAGCAACATTCCCCTTTCTTGTCATGTTAAATTGACATGTCTGACAGCTTTGCCTTGGAGCTTATTACAAAAGATGTGGGGAAAGAAATTTGCTTATTTAAAATATGTATCACATGAATTTTGTAAATACAATTTTATTATTATTATTATTATTATTATTATTATTATTATTATTATTTATTATTATTATTATTTAATCTTATTAATCTTATTAATTTTTAAAAATACTTATTGTTAGGTAAAGAATGTATTTATCATATAAAACAAATAAACATATTCATATACCATAAAAATTCTGTCATCTCTGTAAAAGAGAGAGAGAGAGAGAGAGAGAGAGAGAGAGAGAGAGAGAGAGAGAGAGAGAGAGAGAGAGAGAGAGAGAGAGAGAGAGAGGGGGAATTTTTACTTTTATTATTTAATGTTATTCAGTTTACACATAAAAGCTTGAAAACTTATAAATTACATAAAAAATTAAACAAACACTATTGCAGGGTTTCTCAGTATTTGCAAATGTTCACGTGTCTGTGAAAAGCTCATGTATGATAATTAGGTTTCAATGAAAAGTTTGCGTGTCTGTGAATTTGTGCAACTCGAATCACACAAGTTCAGGGTATTACTGTGTGTGTGTGTGTGTATATATATATATATATATATATATATATATATATATATATATATATATATATATATATATATATATATATATATATATATATATATGTATATATAGTTTATATATAATATATATTTTGTAACAAAACATTTTGTGAAAAGAAAGAAAAAGTCATTCTGTGCAGAAAATGTTTTGTAAACACATGCATTTTAAGGCTTTGTTTGTCATAAGGTGAATTTTTAAAATAACTGTTATCATTAAACGGGCAAGTAAGATGGCGTACGGGATGTCGGAGTGAGTAGTCAGGGATATTGAGGGGAGGGGGATGGAGCTGATCAGTTCACTTGCTACTCTGAACAGCCTCATAATGTGGAATATGCAGGTGAGACGTTTATTTATGGGTTTTGCAACAGTTCCATTTCTAGATTACATGGTTGTGAACTCCACTGTTAACAAAAATGGAAATTGGTGATTAGGCCGATGTGAACAAAATACCTCCCAGTCAAATGTATTCTCTAGATACTGAACAATGGGGAAAAAATGCATGTATCATTGACACCCCCTTCTCCGTCAGTGGTATTCACTGGACTCTGGTAAAGGAAAGAAAACCAAGCCTAATGGAATCTCCCCCCCCCCATCAAAGATAGGCCTATTCATTAAACATTGATCAAAGATTTAAAATGTATTATCAAAATCTCTCCTTCTCCATCAAAAGTATTCATCACACACCAGTCAAAGGAAAAAATTCGCCCATGAAAATGCTTTCGTCTCTCAGATTAAAAAGAATGGAAACATTATGGAAAATTCACTTCATTCTTTCCTGTGAAAGGTAGCCTATTCATACAGAAATCGCAAGAGTTAGAAAAGCTGAACATTGTTCAAAGTGCAGTATCCTCCCTACCCACATTCCTTAGTCATCATGATTACTGTCGCTATCACTCATTCAGCATAGACGTAGGCCTAGTCCTGACTCCTGATTCAACAATTCCAGGACAAGGCAGCAGGACAGTTTGCGCTAGAATTCAATGGCCACAAATAAATGTTGCCAAGCAACATTTACACTACTTTCCTGATACGTAAAGCTAATCATTAAAATTAATTACATGAAGTCTGTTCACAGGTGATTTACTAGCTAAAGGAACTCTAATGTTACATTTTTCAATAATCTGCAAGAGAAAATCAGCATTAAAAGGCTTGCAATTGAGTTACCTAACGTGCTTCATCAACCCCCCACCCCATATCCTTAACTACTCACTCTGACATCCCATATGCGCCAGCTTATTTTAAAAATTCACCTCACCGACAACGAAGCCTTAATGTACATGTTTATAGAATATTTTCTGCTCAGAATGATTTTTTCTTTCATTTCCCAAAATATTTGCATAAACTCATGTTACACTTGTATGTGTGTGTGTGTCACCCTCATATCAGACATCCAGAACAAGTAAGACACACATACACACACACACACACACACAAAACCTCTTCTTTCCCTTAAGAACCTTTCCCCTACTTTTTAAAATTCTATGGGCATCTTCTATCCGGCAGGGTCGAGCTGAAACCAGAGCAGATGGGCAAGATCACTGTGGGGCGCCTCCACTTCTCGGAAACCACCAGCAACAACATGAGGAAAAAAGGCAAGCCGAATCCGGACCAGCGCTACTTCTACCTGGTGGTGGCCCTGAAGGCCCACAGCGGGGACAGTGCCTACACAGTGGCCGCTCAGGCTTCGGAGAAGATCATTGTTAGGGTATGTGTGTGTGTTTGTGTGTGTGTGTGTTTTGAATTTTGTCTATAGGCCTATCTAGGCAAGGGCACAACTGGGTTAGACAGAAGGCCAAAATTTTGCTAGTAGAGCGGTGTGTGTGTGTGTGTGTGTGTGTGTGTGTGCTCTGATGTTTGTCTATAGGCCTATCTAGGCCAGGGCACAACAGAGTAGGGAGATAAGGCCAAAACTTTGATAGTAGATGGAGAGAAAGGTGACTTGTGAGAGAGGTTTAGACTGACTTTGATTAGACTGTGTTGCAAGTCATTTCTTGATATTTTAACTCTTTTGTTGTTGTTTAAGTAAATAAGCCCGTAAACATATATTCAAAAGCAAACAACTCGTTCGGTAATTAAGAATAATTGATAAAAGGAGTAGAAGGAGATAACAACTAAAGAGAAAGAGAATTAGAAATAATTGATAAAAGGAACAGAAGGAGATAACAACTAAAGAGAAAGAGAATTAGAAATAATTGATAAAAGGAATAGAAGAAAATAACAACTAAAGAGAAAGAAAATTAGAAATAATTGATAAGAGGAATAGAAGAAGATAACAACTAAAGAGAAAGAGAGAATTAGAAATAGTTGATAACAGGAATAGAAGGAGATAACAACTAAAGAGAAAGAGTTCAAAGGTGAATAAGCAGAGAAGCGGGAATGTTCGCCGTGAAATGGAAAAGCGAGATAAACAGGAGACGGCGAAAATGATAAGACAAATGAGGAAACCTTGAAAATGAATGAGTGCCAAAAGAAAGCCTGATTTTAGAGATGGAAGGACTACAGTATAGACAGTAAGTTTGGTGGGATGAAACTTTACCATGAATTAGCATTAAAACAAGAAATGCTAAATACAAAGATAAATTTAAAGTTAGTTGAAAAAATAATGTCAGAGATAAACGAACACAAAAAGGAATACTGTAGAATGATTAACACGTAAGTCTGAGAATGCCTGTAACTTGTTCTCTTCAAGACCTGTTTAAATGATGCACATGTGCAATAGGCCTAACAACGAGGAACAGTCCTACCCAGAAATCCATTGCAGCCTTTTCATTCAAGAATTTTATGTTCAGTGCAAGCTTTCTTGCTGTTATTATTATTATTATTATTATTATTATTATTATTATTATTATTATTATTATTATTATTATTATTATTATTATTATTATTATTGGTGAAGAAATCCACAGTGGTGTAAAAGTAATTAAATATTATTTTAGAAATATATACACAAACGAAAACTTTCGAGAACCTTCTCAGTCGAGCAGGTTCTCGAAAGTTCTCGTTTGTGTATAAATTTCTAATATATATTTACACTGACACCACTGTGGATTTCTTCACTATTTTAGTGACTCATGACATCATGAGATTTTTCTGGATTATTATTATTATTATTATTATTATTATTATTATTATTATTATTATTATTATTATTATTATTATTATTATTATTATTCAATTGAATTCTGGATAGTTACGATGTTCACTTATTGACTTCTCTGTTATAATTTCCGTTCAAATCTCCATATTGCGGATAGTGCCATCGGTGTACCTCACGTGGTACACTGTAAGCATTGTTAAAGGGAACATGAAAACTTAAGCAAATTAAATGATAAACTCTGAAAAAAATATAATTTCTAATTTCCTTGATAAATTAACTTCAAATGAAAGAAAACTATAAAATTTGGAAAAATATATTAATTTCTAATTTCCGTGATAAACTGATCTCGAAATAAAAAGGAAACTATAAATTATGAGATATAGATTGTCATATTTTCCATTTCAGTTAACTTCAAATTAAAGGAAACTATAAAATGGAGAAATATACCGTCATATTTTCCATTTCAGGCCTCCAACCCCGGGCAATTCGAGAGCGACGTTGAATATACCTTCCAAAGGGGCACCTACCCAGAGTCCATCTATCACATGGGCAGGGTTGGGGTCAACACCGACCGACCTGACGAAGCCTTGGTCATCAACGGCAATCTCAAGGTCACCGGGCAGTTCCTCCAGCCTTCGGACAAACGGGCCAAGAAGGATGTTGCTGAGGTGCCGTTGGACTTCTTCTTCTTCTTCTTCTTCTTCTTCTTCTTCTTCTTCTTCTTCTTCTTCTCAATAATTGTATATGATTTGGCCCCTTCTTCTTCTTCTTCTTCTTCTTCTTCTTCTTCTTCTTCTTCTTCTTCTTCTTCTTCTTATTATTATTATTATTATTATTATTATTATTATTATTATTATTATTATTATTATTATTATTATTATTTGTTTATGATTTGGCCCCTTCTTCTTCTTCTTCTTCTTCTTCTTCTTCTTCTTCTTCTTCTTCTTCTTCTTCTTATTATTATTATTATTATTATTATTATTATTATTATTATTATTATTATTATTATTATTTGTTTATGATTTGGCCCTTCTTCTTCTTCTTCTTCTTCTTCTTCTTCTTCTTCTTCTTCTTTCTTCTTATTATTATTTATTATTATTATTATTATTATTATTATTATTATTATTATTATTTGTTTATGATTTGGCCCTTCTTCTTCTTCTTCTTCTTCTTCTTCTTCTTCTTCTTCTTCTTCTTCTTCTTCTTCTTCTTCTTCTTCTTCTTCTTCTTCTCAATATTTGTTTATGATTTGGCCCCTTCTTCTTCTTTCTTCATTTTTTGCAATTAAAGGTGAAGGCTGGTCACTCAAAATCAGTCAATCATTAATTTCATCCTTTCTT
The DNA here is from genome assembly GCF_040412425.1 of Macrobrachium rosenbergii. NCBI lineage: Eukaryota > Metazoa > Arthropoda > Malacostraca > Decapoda > Palaemonidae > Macrobrachium > Macrobrachium rosenbergii. The sequence continues at coordinate 1,552,476 of NC_089756.1, read as the reverse complement.
CATTTTTTGCAATTAAAGGTGAAGACTGGTCACTCAAAATCAGTCAATCATTAATTTCATCCATTCTTCATTTTTTGCAATTAAAGGTGAAGACTGGTCACTCAAAATCAGTCAATCATTAATTTCATCCTTTTCTTCATTTTTGCAATTAAAGGTGAAAACTGGTCATTCTTCATTTTTCATCCTTTCTTCATTTTTGCAATTAAAGGTGAAGACTGGTCACTCAAAATCAGTCAATCATTAATTTCATCCTTTCTTCATTTTTTGCAATTAAAGGTGAAAACTGGTCACTCAAAATCTGTCAGTCATTAATTTCATCCTTTCTTCATTTTTTGCAATTAAAGTTGAAGACTGGTCACTCAAACTCTGTCAATCATTAATTTCATCCTTTCTTCATTTTCTGCAATTAAAGGTGAAAACTGGTCACTCAAAATCTGTCAGTCATTAATTTCATCCTTTCTTCATTTTTTGCAATTAAAGGTGAAAACTGGTCACTCAAAATCTGTCAATCATTAATTTCATCCTTTCTTCATTTTTGCAATTAAAGGTGAAAACTGGTCACTCAAAATCTGTCAATCATTAATTTCATCCTTTCTTCATTTTTTGCAATTAAAGGTGAAAACTGGTCACTCAAACTCTGTCAATCATTAATTTCATCCTTTCTTCATTTTTTGCAATTAAAGGTGAAAACTGGTCACTCAAAATCTGTCAATCATTAATTTCATCCTTTCTTCATTTTTTGCAATTAAAGGTGAAAACTGGTCACTCAAAATCTGTCAATCATTAATTTCATCCTTTCTTCATTTTTGCAATTAAAGGTGAAAACTGGTCACTCAAACTCTGTCAATCATTAATTTCATCCTTTCTTCATTTTTTGCAATTAAAGGTGAAAACTGGTCACTCAAAATCTGTCAGTCATTAATTTCATCCTTTCTTCATTTTTTGCAATTAAAGGTGAAGACTGGTCACTCAAACTCTGTCAATCATTAATTTCATCCTTTCTTCACTTTTTGCAATTAAAGGTGAAAACTGGTCACTCAAAATCTGTCAGTCATTAATTTCATCCTTTCTTCATTTTTTGCAATTAAAGGTGAAAACTGGTCACTCAAACTCTGTCAATCATTAATTTCATCCTTTCTTCATTTTTTGCAATTAAAGGTGAAAACTGGTCACTCAAACTCTGTCAATCATTAATTTCATCCTTTCTTCATTTTTTGCAATTAAAGGTGAAAACTGGTCACTCAAAATCTGTCAGTCATTAATTTCATAATTTTTGCAATTAAAGGTGAAGACAGTCATTCTGTCAATCATTAATTTCATCCTTTCTTCATTTTTTGCAATTAAAGGTGAAGACTGGTCACTCAAACTCTGTCAATCATTAATTTCATCCTTTCTTCATTTTTGCAATTAAAGGTAAGACTGGTCACTCAAAATCTGTCAATCATTAATTTCATCCTTTCTTCATTTTTTGCAATTAAAGGTGAAGACTGGTCACTCAAAATCTGTCAGTCATTAATTTCATCCTTTCTTCAATTTTTGCAATTAAAGGTGAAGACTGGTCACTCAAAATCAGTCAATCATTAATTTCATCCTTTCTTCAATTTTGCAGTTAAAGGTGAAGACTGGTCACTCAAAATCAGTCAATCATTATTTTCATCCTTTCTTCATTTTTTGCAATTAAAGGTGAAGACTGGTCACTCAAAATCTGTCATTCGTTAATTTCATCCTTTCTCCACTTTTTGCAATTAAATGTGAAGACTGGTCACTCAAAATCAGTCAATCATCAATTTCATCCTTTCTTTATTTTTTGCAATTATAAGTGAAGACTGGTCACTCAAAAACTGTCAATCATTAATTTCATCCTTTCTTCATTTTTTGCAATTAAAGGTGAAGACTGGTCACTCAAAATCAGTCAGTCATTAATTTCACCCTTTCTTCATTTTTTGCAATTAAAGGTGAAGACTGGTCACTCAAAATCAGTGAATCATCAATTTCATCCTTTCTCATTTTTTGCAATTATAGGTGAAGACTGGTCACTCAAAATCAGTGACTCATTAATTTCATATTATCTTCACTTTTTGCAATTAAAGGTGAAGACTGGTTACTCAAATTCAGGTAGTCATTAATTTTATCCTTTCTTCATTTTTTGCAAATAAAGGTGGAGACTGGTCACTCAAAATCTGTCCGTCATCAGTTTCTATATTTTCTTAATTTTTTTGCAATTAAAGGTGAAGACTGGTCACTCAAAACTAGTCAATCATTAATTTCATCCTTTCTTCATTTTTTGCAATTAAAGGTGAAGATTGGTCTCTCAAAATCAGGTAGTCATTAATTTCATATTTTCTTCACTTTTTGCAATTAAAGGTGAAGACTGGTCACTCAAAATCAGTCAATCATTAATTTCAACTTTTCTTCATTTTTTGCAACCTGGTCACTCAAAATCAGTTGGTCATTAATTTCAACCTTTTTTCGTTTTTTGCATTTAAATGTGACCGGTGGTCACTCAAAATCAGTCAATTATTATTTTCATCCTTTCTTCATTTTTTGCAATTAAAGGTGAAGACTGGTCACTCAAAATCTGTCAATCATTAATTTCATCCTTTCTTCATTTTTTGCAATTAAATGTGAAGACTGGTCACTCAAAATCTGTCAATCATTAATTTTATCCTTTCTTCATTTTTTTTACAATTAAATGTGAAGACTGGTCACTCAAAATCAGTCAATCATTAATTTCATATTTCCTAAATTTTTTTGGTTAAAGGTGCGCTCAAAATCAGTCACTCAATAATTTAATCCTTTCTTAATTTTTTTGCTAAGAAAGGTGAAGACTGGCAACTTACAATCATTCTGTTATTAATTTCAATCTTTCCTCATTTTTTCAATGAAATGTGAATTTTGGTCACATGAGGCTAATGATTATTGTTTCTGTTTCAGGTCGACACCAGAGAACAGCTGAAGAACGTATCCAATCTTCGCGTTGTGACCTACGCTTATAAGGACGAGTTCGCCGAAACCGCTGGCATAAGACCTGACGAAGTTTTTGACACCGGAGTCATTGCTCAGGAGGTAGGTAGGGCCGCTCTCTCTCTCTCTCTCTCTCTCTTTCGTGATACTGTGTTCCTCATCCTCATGACGAGAGAAATTAAGTCTCTCTCTCTCTCTCTCTCTCTCTCTCTCTCTCTCTCTCTCTCTCTCTCTCTCTCTCTCTTGTGATGCTGTGTCTCTACTATTCTCTGAATAGCCTTATGTCTTCCTCTGTCATGACTGAAAGAAATTAAGCCTCTCTCTCTCTCTCTCTCTCTCTCTCTCTCTCTCTCTCTCTCTCTCTCTCTTGTGATGCTGCGGCTCACTCAAGCTCTGAGTGGTGTTGTGTCTTCCACTGTTATCATTACTGGCACAAACTAAGGACTGTTAATATGAATTCAGTTGTCATTAGACATTTTTTCTTTTGTGTCTTACAAAAAAATAGTAAAAGTAAAATAAAGCAAAATGCTAATCAGTAAATTTAACCTAAAAACAACAACAAAGACTCGTTCAGTATTCAGTACCGAAGAACTAGTCCACAACTGATGGAACGAAATGTAAAAACTTGAAAAAACCCACCTTAGTTTGCCATGATATCGATGCTTTCCAAGCAAATAATGCTTGTGTACAGGGTAATCTTCTTACACAAGAAGATATGTTATTCAATTTATTCCACACAGGAAAATGAAAGATGTAAATGGTTACAATATGCCCAGTAGTTTCGTCTTCCAATGGACCTCTTCTTGGAGCGTTCATTAAGGACAGACTGTGTGTAGGTGTGTGTGAAATTAGTGCACAGAAGTAAATTCATGTGTATTGTTGTTCAGTAACTGCAAGTTTAGTTTACCCGTGTGAATTAGAGAGTAATATTTGCCTGAAAAATCAAAGGAAGACATATTTTAATGGTGGATGTCCGTGAGAGCTCCCATTTTGTAATGGTTATCCAAATTATGACAATGTTTTTTCACTATAATCTGTTGTTATTATTATTATTATTATTATTATTATTATTATTATTATTATTATTATTATTATTATTATTACTGGAACAGTCTCCCTGAGGATGTCGTGCAATTGGAACTTCTAAAGTTCAAGAGAAGACACAATGCGCTAATACTCTAATATGATTTTCCTTGTATTTTAATAATTTACATAATTTTTTATATATTTATTAATTTGTAGATTTATTTTTCTTTTTTAATAAGTGATACATCCTTTCTGTATTTCCCATTACCTTTTGTTACTTCTTTCTAATGAACACCATAATATTCTTTGGAAGCTTGAATTTTAAGTCAGTGGCCCCTCTGGTGGATTTGTTCCGTATGAATAGTGTTCATCTTTTGAATAAATAATAATAATAATAATAATAATAATAATAATAATAATAATAATAATAATTATTATTATTATTATTATTATTTATTATTATTATTATTATTATTATTATTATTATTATTGCTTGCAGCAGGTCACACCAAAACGGGTGTGAAATAGATGTTCAAAAATACACAATACAGTACAGGTCTTTCAGAATATGTATCGAAATATAATCGTAGTTGTGGATACATAACCGAATAATGATAATGATGATGTTGATGATTGCTATTTATTTCAGGTGAAAGAAGTCATACCAGACGCCGTGAAAACGACAGGAGACTTGACTCTGTCCAATGGTGACAAGATTGACAACTTCCTATTTGTCAACAAGGTATCATTTACGTTTATGAATCTTTTATAGTAGTTGTTTTTATTTGTATATTTATTTTTCTTGGTTCAATTACTGGGCTCTTGACTAGATACAACACTGCTTTATATTTGTCTAACTTTAGAGTTTTTTCTTATTATTAGACGTTATTCCAGGTGTATGAATTTTATGTATTTATTTATTTATTTATTTATTTATTTATTTATTTATTTATTTATTTATTTATTTATTTATTTATTTATTTATTTATTTATTTATATTTCTTTGTTCAGTCTTTGGGTTCTTGAAAGGATAAAATGCGGTTTTATTATTTGTCGAATTTCGGAGCTTTGTCGTACTCTTAGACGTCAACAGAGGCTTGAATTGTACTTCAGAAATAAGGCTGTAACTTTGCAACATTTTTATGTGAATAAATGATATGCTCTGCTTATCGCACTGAAGAATACCTGTGAGTTCTTAAACTCTAACTCAGACATTTATCAAAACATAAAAATATGATTAGAAATATTCATAATCCCTATATGAATGTAATATTTGATTTTGCTGGATGGATCTCAGATCATGTTTCACACCTACTGTACTGTAGATACTGGCCTTGCTGATAGGTAACAAAGAACATTAATTAAGTGGCCCTATATTACTATAGCCTGCACTTGAATGTTTTCTAGATATCTCACAGCTTACAGCACATCCACATAAAGTAGTTCCTAATGTAATGCAACCTGTACTTTACATTTAACATTCAATTTAAAAGACATATCTTCAAATGTATCAAAACGTGACAGCTTGAGTGCATGTAGGTTGAAATATACGTAATACTTATATTTTTTAACCGTATCACAAAATGGTAACATAGAGAAAAATAGTCATAATATGGTAGCTGATAAGCACAGAAGTCCGCTAAGGTGAGGTCCATGAAGTTGAGAAGGGTTGAGAAAGAGTCATAATATGGTAGCTGATAATTATGGAAGTCCGCTAAGCTGAGATGGGGTTGATCCATACATGATAGCTTGATTGTATGTTGGTGAAAATCTACTTAATCCTATATTTTTAACTGTGTAGCTTACAGAAAAATAGTCATAATATAGTAGCTGATAAGTATGGAAGTCCGCCAAGCTGGGGTTCGCTAAATTGAGGTTTTACCGATCAAAACATGACAGCTTGATTGTATGTAGGCTGAAATATACTTAGTACCTATATATATATATATATATATATATATATATATATATATATATATATATATATATATATATATATATATATATATATATATATATATATATATATATATATATATATATATATATATATATATACTGTATATAATATATATATAATTTTGTTTTTGTTTTAGGATAGAATATTCATGGAGAATGTGGGAGCAGTGAAGGAGCTGTGCAAAGTGACGGGGAACCTGGAGAACCGCATCGGAGAGCTGGAGAAAATGAACAAGAAGATTGCGCAGCTCAAGAGAATGGAATCTTTCAAGTCGACGACGTCTTCTGTATCAACTCGTACTTCAGGTGAGTTGACAGGACACTGAAAATTATGCTGAGTGATTGAGTAATTAATTGATTCAAATCTAGAACTGGTTTAAAAGCAATCATGGTAATAGACCAGCGGTCTCCAAACTTTTTAGTATCAATACCACATTATATATTTAGGGCCACATTCAGGACCACATATATTTTGCACATCTTTGCAGGCCACAAGAAAAAATATAAGAAGCGTCAGCTTCATATATCTAATTATTTCAAACTAGAGTCAAACAAACTGGGCAATTTGAACTTAAAAATGATCATTCCAAGGACAATACCAGCTCCAGGGGGATGGGAAGCGACTGAGTCACTTCCACCACACTTGAGCTTTCTTGAAGTGACTGACTGACAGCGACTGGTAAAACTGGGATTCATATGGATGGTATGGTCATAGTTTGGAGACCCCTGTCATAAATACAATATTCACTTATGGTGAATCTCAGGTTACTGAAGGTGTGAGTGATTCGTTGCAATGCAGTTTTAGCTTGTAGTGTATTCATATTCATTTTTCTTTTTTCAATAGACAAATGTCCAATAAATAAGGTTTCCTTCACAAGTAAGCACAGTTTATAATACAATGTCATAACAAATATTTTTCTTGACAGTATTCCCTAATTATACACCTGGCATTTCAGTCCTGTAACTGTTGTTTATCTCAAACTTCCTTATAAATGCATCATTTCATTTAAATTGACAGGTATTATTACCGAAGGGTCCTCTCTTATTAATTAATTTAAATTTCTAAACCTCTGACTTACCTAATTTTATATCTGACTTTCTGTTTTACACCTGACATTTCTCTAATACATGGCCATCCTTAGGATAATTAAGACTATGTAAACTGCCAAATTATAATATTGATAATAATGGGGTCTTTCCCACTTAAATTATCGTATGTTTCAATCTCTAATCATATCCATTATTCCTTTCTTAATCAGCACCTGCCAGTCCTCGCTAACTGTTTGCATGTCATTCCTGTATTTATATACCAAACCTCCTTAAACTTACGCCTGTCATTCCTCTGTTTTGCAAGTGTCATGCAACTTTAATTTTGTACCTGACGTCTAAATAATTTTATTTAATTCGTCAGGTACTTCTCGAATGTCCTCAGCGAGTGGCAAAGGCCGTGGATGCAGCGGAAGACGCCACAAGCAGCTTGGAGGAGGAGGACACGACGAGGGAATTTGCAACAACAAGACCCTGCAGCTCACAACCATCACCCTCGTTTGCATCATGGCCTTCTGGTAGGACACGCTCTCCGGTTTTTCTCTTGTAGTAGCCTTGCAGGATTACAGAGCAGCGTTTCTCTGATGCAGATTTAAAGAATAGCATAGGCCAAGGCTAGGCCATTGCACTGGTGCACATGCCTTAAAGAGATCATACACAGAGGTCGTACATTTACACTTATGATAAGCACCCAAGCCTCCTCTCCCTCCACCCAGTAGGACCAGGGAGAACCAGGCAGTAGTTTCTGGTGACAATGCAGTAGGTCTAGACCTAAGGGCTCCCCTAACCCCTCTCCCTCCACCCCTACCCCTAGCTCGTAGGGCCAAGAAGATCTTGTCAGTGAAATCTATCAACCATGAGCAGAGATTGATAAATGGAAAATATGACAGTCTCACATTATGCATCATTGTTATGGTGGAGTATTTGTTAGATTTTTTAGCTGTTGTTTCAACATATTCTGGTAGGATGAGTTCTGTATATTTTGTATTTTGGTAGGATTAGTTATCATACACGGTTTAGGAAATGATTCTTTTTCCGTATCCTTCTGGTAAGATTCTGTGTTTGTATCCTCCTGGTAGGATTCTTTGTTCGTGTTCTTCTGGTAGAATGAGATTCATTATGTGAGGTTCAAGACAGGCTGTTTCCTACATGAAATGAGAATCGTCTTTGTTGTGATTTGTTCCAGTGGTTGATTTTCTCCTTTTGTAAATTAAAGATCAGAACTCTTTCATGAATTCAGACTGCTTGAAATTGCTTTTACAATGAACCATGTACAATGAACCATTCAACTGTTAAAGGGGTTGAGTGTTTTGGATATTGCTTCTCAGTGCAAATAGGTGCAGACAGTAGATGTCAATAATTTCATTGTTACATTCATTGCCATTTTGAATATATTATTGTCAGATTTGATTCTTCTTGTTTTCTCAGCCTGATGGCCATGGCAACCATATACATCCTGGACTACCAAGGGCGCAACGACCCCTCCACAACTATGACGACGTGAGTATTTTAGGCAACAAACATTACCAAACTCAAAGGCATTTCAGAATCATCTCGCGTTTTCTCTCTGTTCAAGTAATCGTCTTGGAAAATAATATGGCAAATGTGATTTCTGGCCCACCCCAACTTAACCTTTGGGTGTTTGGCCTTTCTGATTTGTAACAAGATCTGTTAAGTAACGAAAACCCTGTATTGGAATCTGCACTGGAATATTTTGAAGATATTTTACTTAAATTATTATTATTCAGAAGATGAACCTTATTCATATGGAACAAGCCCACCACAGGGTGTCATTGACTTGAAATTCAAACTTCCAAAGAATATGATATTAGGAAGAAATAAGAGGAAGCACAGGGAAATACAGAAAGAAGAGGTCTCACTTATTAAAAAAGAAAAAAATTAATAAATTGAAAAAGATAAAAATGTACTAAGATGCAAGGAGGTTAGTCTTAGGGTAGTAAAGCACTGCATCAGTTAAGAGCAATTCCACGTAGTTCCTAACTTGAACTAACCTGTAATTTTTACACTTAATGTTCAGTATTAAGAGATTTATGTAAGAATTTATCACATCTAAAATGGTAGCACAGGAAAAAAATAATCACAGTTTGGCAGCTGATAAGCACAGCAGTCCACCAAGTTGAGGTCCGTGAAGTGGAGGTGATAGTCGCCGATAAGTACAGAAGTCGGCTCAGCTGAAGTCCAGGAAGTTCAAGAAATCACTTCTTACTCCTCGTTTTTGCTTCAAGTCTTTATATCTATGATTTCAGCACCACGACGATGGCCACGACCACAACCACCATCGTGCTGTCTTCGTCGATGGGGACCACCACCTCTACCACGACTGACGAAGGCACGCTGACGTCCCTCATCTTCACGACGAAGCCTTCTTACGGGACGACTTCTTCGTGGACTACGACCTCCTCGACCACTGCACCCCCTACGCCCATTCAGCCCAGGCCGCCGATCATTGGCAGGCCCGAGGATTGCATGGAAACGCCCCCAGGGGATGATCCAATCTGCACGGTGAGTGTTTTAATGTTCTTCAGTAGTTTTTGTTAAGTACTGTTGTACAGTATACTGTACTGTACTGTATATGTCAAAGGACCCTTCTGAGGACGAATTAAACACAACTGAGCCTTTTTCTTGGTTAATCGCATAAAAATTCATATGGAATTCAAAGACACCTGTAAAGCCTTGTTGCAAGTTGCCCAATGGCCAACCTAGTTGCAATCGCACTTGGCACACACACATACACACACAGACGAACAAGCATCAACTCGACTTACCTCATACAACTGGCAACAACATACACAAGGTTTTATACACGTTTTTATCCTAATGTAAAGTTTTTTACTATGCAATGATTCAGCGTCATTTCGAACGAATGTAAAACTTTCTTTGTTTTCAACACAATAATGCTTCATTATTCATTAAAAACATTCCATTAGATTTAACAAACGGATAACTGCAGAGATGAAATAAACTTATCAGTAATCACGTCTTGTTTTCTCCCAAAGGTCTACTGCTGCAGGGAGGAGGTCAGCGCCTATCATCTGGGCCCTTCCACTCACTCCACGGGCATCACCATCACTCGCAGAATTGCTGGCCATTTGGGTACAGAATTTCTTCACTTTCATATTCTTCACTATTTGCTATTCTACCTGACAAATAGGATTTTCTTTTCAATCTGGCAGATAGACATTTTATTCTGCCTGCAACGCGATAATTCCTATTAGGGTTTCATATCCAAAATATTTGTATTGACTGTATTGGTACTATGCCAGATTTACCAACGAGTTCGATGTCAATTGTGCTTTAGGTAGGAAAGCTTTGGCACTCAAATCTGCTGAATTGCAAAAGGGAATTTTACTTGCTGCTGTTTGTACTGATTACTTTTTATTCTGACATCACAATGATGATTTAATATTAAATACGTGAGAGAGAGAGAGAGAGAGAGAGAGAGAGAGAGAGAGAGAGAGAGAGAGAGAGAGAGAGAGAGAGAAATTTCTAGCAGTTTCAAGACTTCGAGGGAGAGAGTGTGCTATACCTTGTACCAGTGTATAAGACGTCAGCTCAGTTGCAAAAGCCAATCTTGCTTTCATTGCTCTTATTAATTTTCTTTATCCTTTCATCTTAATAATGATTTTCTGTTAAATAAATACCTGTACTCAACTTGTATGTTGCCATTTCTTTGCAGGATACACAACTTTCCCTCCGACAATGTCCAGATTCAGCGAAATTCACACTAACAAAGTGTCAACCAATGACCCGAATGTCGTCAATGATTCTACTACGCTGTCTAACCCCCGCACGAAGGTTTGTTTGTTGTTAATTTATTTATTTATTTGGTTATATTTTTATATTATAATTATTTATTTATTTGTAAATGATTCATACAAACCTCAAAGGGTAGTGGTACTGCCTGCAATACTATGAACTATGGGGTTCAGCAAAAATTTTTTATTTGTTTGTTTGTTTGTTTGTTTGTAAATGATTCATACAAACCTCAAAGGGTAATGGTATGGCAATACTCTGAACCATGGGGTTTAATGAAAATTTTTATTTATTTATTTATTTATTCATTCATCTATTTATTTGTTAATGGTGCATACAAACCTCAAAGGATAATGGTATTGTAATTCTCTGAACTGCGGAGTTTAATAGAAATGATTTCCTCAAGGCGAGACACTATTGCCCGCCTTGAAAGCTGTAGGAATCTATTGGTTAAGAGAACTAACCATAAAACAACTGGAAGTTACACTATGATCTGTTTGCTGGTCATTTCATCATACTGACTACGCTTCCTGCCATTTTTAATTTTTACTTCGCTTCTAGTATTTACTGTATCCATTGTTTCATTCATTGGACTGTGCTTTCAGCCATTAAATGTTCAGACGTCTTTTGTAATGTGTACCTTGCTTCTAGAAACAGGTTAAACAATGAAATATCACATCCCTGTTTATATATCCATTATTTCATTCAGTGGACAGTATTTTCAGCCACGTTAAATGTTCAGACAACGTCAAATTAAACGTGTCTAATTTTTCAGTCAATGCCAAGCAAGAAATCGATGAGCAGTGGCCAGCACTCTCGGGGATCCAGTCTGAGGTCAAGTCTGCCAGCCAGCTCTCGAAGCATCAAGCAGATTCTGAGCAAACGATCCTTGCAGAGTAAGAGATCGACTGGCAACTCGCCTCCGCTTTATAAACCGCAAGCATGTAGGTATTTGGAGGTGTGTGTGTGTGTGTGTGTGTGTGTGGGAGGGAAGAGCAGGTAATAAAGTAGATGTGAATGTTGCAGCTGGAGGAACACCTCAACTTAGAGGACCCAACTTAACAGACTTCTTTACTTATGCGCTACCTTATTATAATTATTTTTATTGATGCTGCCATAGATGTGATCAATTTGAGTTGTTTTCTGTAATTGTGACGGTTTTGTCTCTCCATCTGCACTTTTTTTGTACGCCCTCAGATCTTAAAAACTACCGAGGCTAGAGGGCTGCAAATTGGTATGCCGGTCATCCACCCTCCAGTCATCAAACATAACAAATTGCAGTCCTCTGGCCTTGGTAGTTTTTAGTGGCATAGCTATAGGTACCAGCAACACAGGCCACCACCAGACTGTGGCTGAGTTTCATGGGCCGCGGCTGAGGCCACCACTGAGCCATGGCTGAGTTTAATGGGGCCGTGGCTAAGAGTTTCGTTGGCCGCGGCTGAAAGTTTCATGCAGCATTATATGCTGTACAGAAAACTCGATTGCGCCGAAGAAACTTCGGCGCATTTTTTACTTTCTTAAAGTAATTCTTAAATTCAATGTTAAGTGTAAAGTTTGCTTAGGGTTTTCCTTATCGGGTACCCAAATAAATATAATTATTTTTACCAATTATACCATTATAGATGTGATACGCTTTTAAAGTACAGTAATTTTAAATTGAGTGTTAATTTGTTTTAGGTTAGGAACTATTTGGAATTTCTGTTAGCTGTGAAATATGTAAAAAATATTAAAGTGCAGGCTGTGATAGCAGGTCTTTGCTGCTTAACGGACTTTTTCTGCTTATCAGAAGGCCAGACCGCCAAAGAGTGTTAAGTTGAGATGCTAAGTATTATTATTATTATTATTATTATTATTATTATTATTATTATTATTATTATTATTATTATTATTATTATATTATTATTATTATTATTATTATTATTATTATTATTATTATTATTATTATTATTATTATTATTATTGTAACGTTCCAGCATTCTTCTCGGGGATTCCAACGCTGGAGATCGCCAACTTCAACACGACAATCACCCACCTGTACTGTTTCAACTCGTCGGACGAGTACCAGGGCTGCATGGACAACACTGCCAATAACTTCACGTACCTCCTTCCCATCTCGAGGTTCATGATCGAGAGAAATCTCACCGTCAGATTCAAGTAAGCGAATTTGTGGGGGTAAAGATTCAGGTAACGAATTAGGTGATCGCTAAGGAAACAAGCCTCTTGCGGCCACCAGCACAGCTACCTTCTATTCTCTTGACATTTTAGGAATTAGCTCCTTTTGAAATGGCTTGTCTGTTATTTTCAAAAACCCTTTTGGAATACTTTTGGCCATCAAAATTTGGAAGTTGTTTTAAAGAAAAAACTGATTGATTCCGTAAGTACTGGTACAGCATTATTCCTTATTGCAAAGTTGACTGGATTATTATTAATATATTTATAATTATTATTATTATTATTTTTATTATTATTAACAATACTCATAGTATCATGAATCTTGAAATGGAGAAACAAATGTACAGTTATGTACTGGTACATATATGTACCCATAAATAACTGTGGATTTGTTTCTCCATTATTATTATTATTATTATTATTATTATTATTATTATTATTATTATTATTATTATTATTATTATTATTATTATTAAGTGTGTGTTCACAGTCATGCAAAACAATTCTTGAAATTGTTTGGTCCTATCCATCATGTTCAAGCATTGTGATATTCCATCTCATTCTGACAAACTTTGACTTCCCAACAGATATGGGACCCTGGACAACTATCGCCAGCCATTCTTCTGCCCCAACTGCAGCCACTGCGGCCAGCCTTACCCCTCTATACGGTGCGAGGGCTCACCCGAACAGCCGGCAGCCACGGAAGTCGAGGAGGACCCTAGTCAGCCTCCTCCCGACCACGACTTCCTCCTCCTAGGGGTAGGGATGTGGAGCCAAACAGCCTACAGGTTCAGGATACCAGTGAGCAACCTTGTAGAGAATGACGAGGTAGAGTAAGCTGTCGTTTTCTGTGCTTGAGGTGTGGGTGCTGTTTTGATCAACCACTTTAGTGATGAGGAAAACAAAGTTGGCTGTGCGAACTTTGAAATGTAGATGATAACATTGGTATTCTGTCAACATGCTATCAAATTCTGTGCCTCTTAGGTTCTTTGTGTAGTTAGTGTTGTATTGTTAGTAGTATAGACACTGACAATCCTCTGTTTAGGTGCAGTGATGTTCTCTGTGCCTGAGGAAAGAAAATTGCCTGTGTGAACTTTGCAGTGTAGATGATGACCCTGATATGCTATCAGATTTTATGCCTCTTGGGTGCTTTGTGTTGCTAGTGGTTTATTGTTAGTGGTGTTAGACACTGACACAACCCTCTCATCAGGTGTTCTTTGAGCTCCCGTGAACTGTTTGGGTATATGATGGACGTTTGATCGCACTCTACAAGAGATCATTGCCTTGTTTATTTACTTTGACTTTTTGAATGATTGAATTGTAGAAAATCAGGATTTACCGAAGTATCAACATTTTATTTTTGCTTAAAAGCTTCATTTGAGAATTCTAAATAAGGCATCTGCATTTCCTGAGAAGATTGGACATCAGAGCAAATTCTGTACATTTTTTGGGGTCCATGTACCATTTAATTTTTTATTATTTTATTTTTACAGAGTCTGTATAACTGTAACTTTCTTCTTTTTTGCTACAGGATATTTATTATTTTATTTTTACAGAACCAGTATAACTATAACGTTACCCTTGTCACTTCAGGATTTTATTTTATTTATACAGAATCTGTATAACTATAACTTTAGCATGGTTCCTCCAGCATTTTTATTATTTTATTTCATACATAATATGTATAATTATAAATTTCCTCTTTTTAACACAAGATTTTTATAACTATTTTTACAGAATCTCTATAACTGTAACTTTCCCCTTGTCACTCCAGGATTTTTATTATTTTATTTTTACAGAATCTATATAACTGTAACTTTCCTTTTTTTCTCAAAAATTTCATTATTTTATTTTTACAGAATCTGTATAGCTGTAATTTCCATCATTTTACTACAACTGTAAATTTTTTATTTCTTTTCAGGGTCCATGCGACCTGCCAGCGGAAGACCTAGGCCTTACATACTACGAAGTCAATCTAATATTCAAAAGAATTTGCGATGAATGAAAACCACTTGGACGTGAACACACTAGGCTACTCATCTATTTATGAAAAAAATGTATTATATATATATATATATGTATATATATATATATATATATATATATATATATATATATATACACCACAATACTATATATCATTTTTTTCCATGACATCATAATTGTATCAAAATTCATTATTCCCTGTTGTTTACTCATTCGCAATTGACACGTTTGTAAAGGGTTACGCCTGTCTTCCTCATAATCATATGCATACAGTACGTAATTACTGTATATATACTGTATATATATATGTGTGTGTGTATATATATATATATATATATATATATATATATATATATATATATATATATATATATATATATATATATATATATATATATATATGTATGTATATATATATATATATATATATATATATATATATATATATTTATACACATAAATATATATATGTATGTATATATATATATATATATATATATATATATATATATATATATATATATATATATAATATATATATATATATATGTATATATATATATATATATATATATATATATATATATATATATATATATATATAGTTATATTACAGTGATAGTATACTTTGTGTACGAAAGGTGTCCAGAGTATGTGAGCATTTTTGCGAAAGGGCTGAAATATTATTGTAAATTTTTTTGTTTAAACCTGGACAGTGGCTAGAGGGCAATTACTTTGTAGGATGTGATGGCGTCCTGTGTGGGATCTTCGCATCATCAAGGATCTGATTAGCTTTAGGTCTTAAAAAAAAAAAAAAGAGTATTTGTATATAACTTGTAAATAACTAGTTTTTTAAGATGTGAATCTGTTTCTTTATTTTTTTCGTTGGAGAACCTGGATTATGGAGTTATCTGATGGCAGCATTGTGAAGTAGCCTAGCAGTGAAGAAATCTGTTGAAAGAAGGGGAACTGGGATATTATTCAATTGTCCGTTCAGTTGTCATTAATTCTCATTTTTATTTGGAAGACTGATGTGACGGGTGATTTCCTGACGAGTATGCTTTGTGAGTTTAATCATTTGAAAGCATTATCTATACTTAACAACATTGTTTTCCTTGAAAATGGGTCTGCTCTACTCACAGTAGCTTCAGTTACTGCACTGAAAGACAAGGAAGTGCATATAAACTTGGTTGCAGGCGAACAGCTTGATCACACCTACTGAATTATAAACTACAATACAGCAGCAACTTGGTTGTAGGAGAACAGCTAGATCACACTTTCTGAATTGTAAACTACAACGCAGTAGTAAGTTGGTTGTAACTGAACAGCTCAATCACATTTACTGAATTATGAACTACTGTACAGTGCAGTAGCAACTTGGTTGTAACTGAACAGTTTCGGTCTGTGAGTGAATGATAAGTAGAACGCAATGACAATCACCTCAAAACTGAATGACATTTACCGCACTGTACAGTTATCATTGTCTGACTTGTCAAAGGATATTCTCCATAATCTCCCTTTTGTTTATACATTTCACAAATGTAAATGCAGTGGATTTCAAGAATCATGTAATCTAATTTAGGCTTGACTCTAGGTATATTAGTGTAAAAGAAACCGCGCTGAAGAAACTCTGTAAATGGATTTTCGAAATATTGTCTAGAATAGGTTGTTATTTTGGGAAACTTTGTGTCTTTAACTCCAGTTGATAGTGATAGAAAATGGAGTCATATGTTGTTCGACAAATGTGGCAAGATTTTTTACATTTGCTGGGAAAAAGTTGAAAGTGACTGATGGACGAACTAATGAAGAGAAATTTTGCTGGGGTTTGACTACTATTCTAAATCATTTCCAGTCGATGGAAAATGCAGTCTCATGTTCGACTAACGTAGCGAGATTTTTGCACTCAAACTTCAGTCGCTGGGAAAAAGTTGAAAGTGATTGATGGACGAACTATCGAAGAAAAATTTTTCCAGTGTTGACTGCTACCGTATACTATTTCCAGCACCTTGGCCAGTGCTGGAATGTTTTCCTGTTTCTCAAGGGCTTCTTCGAACTGTGCAGCTGAAGACAGCTTTAGAGTTTTTTTTTCAATTTTTATTTCTCTGTAAACAAAATGCAGCTGATATTTCTTGTATGATTCGGATGAATGCGACATTTTATGATCTCAAAACAATATATAGTGCTTCCTTCTAGTAAGAATGACGCATCAAGCATTCTCTTATTTATCCGCAATGTTTCTCAGTTATCAGCAATGAAAGTGTGTTAATACTTCCGTTATGTGTACAGTATTAGACATTGATTAGTACTGTAGTATTTTGTAGATCTATACTGTAGAATATGGTATTTGATTTACATTGATTGCCTCTTGTTTAGAGAATTCAGAGAACACTTCGTTCAGACTTAAAACAACACATTCCAAGGGTATAGATCGTAATAATATTTGTGTCCTTTTAACTTCTGTATATATGGGTTAAGCTTGTACAGATATAGTTACTCAATAAAGTCATTTAATAAGAAGGCCTTTTTTCATTTGCGTCTTTCCTGATTGGGTTTAAATGTAAACATACTAAGAAGAAAGCATTTGTTTTCAGGTTATTATTATTATTATTATTATTATTATTATTATTATTATTATTATTATTATTATTATTATTATTATTATTAAGTAATTCAACCAGGACACAGCCACAGGCGCCCGCACGTCGTAGGGGCAAGGGGTCCTAAAAGTTTTGCGTCCCGCAGGACTCGCAACACTATTTTTTTTTTTTAATCAGTTTCTCTGCTATTTGTGCACTGCCATTTGAGTACCATACCGTCCGACATATGTTATTAGTAATTCATGCAGAAAAAAACTAAAACTTAGCAAGCCAGGGTCAAATTGCGTGGTTACAATTGGCAATTTATAGTGTTATGAATTCCACGCATCACATTGCTATGATTTTTTTTTTTCATAAAAAAGAGAATTATATAGGATCAATGGAATAATAATTTTTAGCTCCACACATTAGCACACACAATTTTCTTAAAATTAGGGCGCAATAACTAGCAGTTAAAATAATAAAACAAGACAAAAACCAAATTACTATCAATCATCAAGATAAAATAATTTTGTAAAAATCACAGAAACTGAATAAAAAGAACAAATGACATAAAATAGACATGAATAAAATCAACCACAAAAAAAAAGAAACAAAAGAACATGGAACGCAAGTACATAGAAGACACCTTTATAATGTTTTCTTTTCACAACAGCACATGACACCAGTATTTGTAACCTTCGTCTGTATGCACACTGGCTGCACTATTAATGATCCCCAGACATTCTTGCACATCGTCTTCACTCTCCTCCCCAGATTAGTGCAGCATAATTGCATATCCGGAATCGTTCAGATAGTGAAACAAGCCTGAAATTTTGCACAAGTGCCACAAAGTTCCTCTATCAGAAAAGGGCGCTGGCCACGCAAAAATTTAATATGGCGGCCAAATTCCAAGATGGCGGCCAGGATTTTGGCTAATTTTTCACTAGAATGGCATGTATTTGCTTCTAGCAATATGGTAAAGCTCTTCCATACTATTTCTTGTGAATATTATGTTTCACTTCAGTTTACCTTTAAATATGGGGGCTATATGGCTGCCAAGAAAAGGTAGAAACAATAATTATAATGAGAAATAATTCTTGTTCAACAATTATCGTTTTAAGTCCTTGGTTTCTGTGGTTTTAGATCCTAATGAGGCCATCTCTTTCGAATAACTCATCAATTTTGAAGGAAAATTAATAAATGTAAAAGAGTGTATGTCTGCACACAACCAGGGCATTCTGGTGACATCACTGCTGTGTAACTCAGCATGGGGTTCAGTGCCAGCTAATCCAGCTTTACTAATCCTGTAGTCTTAGACTAGTAGTTGTAGTATTTAGTTTAGTGTCCCAAATGCTTTCTAACAGCCCCAGACCAGCTATAGTTAGATAGCCGCACCTGAATAGACAGGATGTGCCAGCGCGAGAGCCGAGCCAAGGTATGGGGCTGTACATGATGGTTCATGTACTTACCCGGATGGTGTACAGATCACACGGGACTTAAATGGCACTGGATGAATGATCAAGCTAGGTGTAGGGAGACCGAACTCAGTTGAATCCCATACAGGAATGTGTGCTTTGTTTAAGGTGGTAAAGGATAACCCTCGGCCTTAATCAAAAGTGAAATCATGGCAGAATGTGATGCCAATCCAATATTGAGCAGTAGAAAAACAAACTGAGTTTGTGTTGTCTTTGTCAGAAGGACAAAAGAGGTGAGCACTTGACATCACTCTCCAAGTCATCATGTCCTAGACCATGATGGGTACACAATGCTGGCAAGGAACATTCCCATGTTCAGTGAAATTAATGAAATGCCACTGATAATGAATCCAGCAAGGCTGATGAAGGTGATGGCATAGAGGCCACTCTCAGGAAAAAATGCAGCAAAAATACCATGTGAACTGTCGCTTGTTGTTTAACAACACTAAACTGGACCGTGCAAGAAAGCGACAATCCAATGACCAGACCAGCAACACTGAGACTAGTCGTGCAAAACTGCGCCGAACCAGTCATGCGACAATGAAGTTTGCATTTTCTTTAGAAAGTGGCACCTGCATCTGATCTCAGACAGGCTAGTACTAAGGGCCTTGACTTGAAATTGCTTGAATGTGCAGAGATACTTAGTGATGGCAAGCTCCTTGCTGTTGACTGGTGGGGATGTCATTGCACAGGAGTTTAAGTATCACCATGCCTGTCTTTGTGCCCTCTAACAGAAAAAGGTCCTACCTGAGGAGCCTTGAGAAAGACCAAGGTCACTGAGTCAGAATCAGATGTGTATCCACTAGTTCTGTCAGAACTGATGACATACATTGTTGAAAACAACCTTGTTCAGATGATCCAGTCACATTTCGGCTGGCAGATATTTGCCACCTCTACCAACAACGTCTGGAAACAATTAGGTGTAGAGTCACCAAGGTAAATTCCATGAGACTCAAAGACAAACTTCTGGCAGAAATTCCAGAACTTGAGGCTCATAAATCTGGCAGAGATGTATTACTTGCATTTCAAAAGGATGTGGGAAAAGCACTTGCTCAATCATCTGATCTTTCAGAGGCAGTTATCATTGCTAAAGCAGCAAATATTCTCAGAAAGTCTATACTTGATCATCAGTCACGGTTTGATGGCACATTTTCTGAGGCTTGTGTACGAAATTCTGTGCCTCCTCTCCTGCTCCAGTTTGTAGGGATGGTTGAGCATGGGGCTGACATCAAGTCACAGTTACGATTTGGAGCATCAAAGTCAGACCAGGCCATTGCACAGCTCATGCAGTTCAACTGCTACTCCTGATACAAAGAGGGAGCAACAACTCATAGACACTCCAAAGACAGAGAAACACCATTCCCAGTCTACATGGGACTCTCAGTCTATGCCAAAACCAGGAAGAGAAACCTGGTTGAAATGCTACATCAGTATGGCCTCAGTATCTCTTATGACAGAGTACTGAGGTCTCTGCACAGTTAGGAGATGCCACAGTTAGCAAATATGTGGAGGAGGGTGTGGTCTGTCCCCAGTACTGCGAAAAGGGTTGTTCACCACTGCAGTGATGGACAACATCGACCACAACCCATCTGCAACTACTGCCACTACCTCCTTCCATGGAACTAACATCTCCATATTTCAGCACCCCACCAAGGAGAACACTGGACAGGAAAGACAGCAACTAAAGTTTGCACCTGAGAAAGTGAGGTCGGGTGCCTGAATTGCCGGACACATTCACAAACATCTCACCAGCTTCCTTTCAAACAAAGAACCCTGTGCCACCAAACACTGCAATACCAAAGCCACCCACAGATATCTTGGGCCCAGCTTGCACTGGAGTATCAGTGGCTAGACAAGGTCATCACCAGGAAATAGATGATGCAGTGAATCTGACGTGGTCAGCTCATCACGCTTCAATGAAGAGAAGCCCAGAATTTGAAGTAACCATAACTTCATTGCTTCCTCTCCTGCGTGATCAGGCTCATTCTGTTGCTACGATCAAACACGTGATGCAGAAAGTGCAGGATGTCACTGATTTTCTGAACCCTGGCCAGATACCCATAATCACAGCTGATCAGCCAATCTATGCCGTAGCAAAGCAGGTGCAGTGTAGATGGCCTGATCAGTAGCATGGCGAAGACAAGTATCTGGTAATGTTTGGTATACATTGAGATGGCAGCAATGACATCTCACCATCTGTCATGGCAGTGGTTGGACAGGAGCTCTGTGGAGGCAGGAGTTGCATCATCTGGAACTGCAGAATCCTTCCTGTCAGCTGCAAGTGTAACCAGGACACGGCAGATGCACCAGGTTACAGCCTCTAGTTTGTACAAACTCCTGAGGACAGCATACACTGACTACTGTGCTGAGAAAGCAAACAACAATGAGCATCATTAGAGTTTGAGGAGTGGTGTGACCTTCGAAGACAGCAGAGTCCACAGTTCCACTTCTGGCACATGGTGTTGTCTATGGAACTTGTGATATTCCTACTGATCAGGTCCTTCCGTGAGGCCAATTTTGTCCTCTACTGCCAGGCATTGCATGAGCTGATACCCTACTTCTTTTCCAACAATAATACAACCTATGCTCGTTGGCTGCCTATTCACCTCAGGGACATGCTTACCCTAGAGAGTTCACCCAGAGTTGCACAAGGAGTTCAAGGCTGGCAACTTTGTTGTGCACAAGACCAGTCGCCAGTTCTCAGCAATGGCTCTTGACCAAGCTCATGAGCAGACCAATGCCTTTATAAAGGCTGATGGCGGAGCTCATTGGGCTGACTGAAGATCCGTCAGCACTCAGAAGATGGATGGTGGCTGGCCCAGAGATCATCCAGGCTGGTGTCTGCATACGAAACAGAGGTTCAAAGTAAGGAGTCTAATGAGCAGACAACACACCATGAACAAACACCTCATGCCAGAAGACATTCTTGGAGAGTGTCAGCAAGCTGTCATTGGCTTTGCAACACTTGGGAAGTCCTTTTCAGGAAGAGAGCCAGATCTGTATTCCATTGACAACAAAGACATTGCCCACCCCAGCTCAGCAGAACTTCTACAGACACACCTTGACAGAGGCCAGCACTAAATTTCAGAAGTTTTCAGACTCTTTGGCAAACAATGCAGTCTCTGAGCCGATAAAGAAGAACAGAACTGTCAGCCTTCAGGCAAGAACCTGCTGAGTGTAGAACAGTCAAAGCAGAAACTGCGAAGCATGGCAAGTCCTCTGACAACCAACTCGCCCTTAGCCAAGAGTTGCCAACAGCTTACCAAATGTGGATGCAAAGCAGGCTGTCGGGAAAGGTGCAAGTGCTACAAGCTGGGCCTTCCCCTGCACAGCTCTGTGCACTTGCAAATGTGAAGTCTAGATAAATATTGCCCTCTCTTCAGTAGATAATCTAGCTTGAGCATCCAACGTCATGCTATGCCTACCTTCTTATCCTCGAATTTTTCAAAGGTGTAGGTTGAGAGACCTATACATAGATTGTCATGTTTAGTCCGTATTTCTCTTTTTCTTTTATGGTTACAGTCTTAGACACAATGTTGTATGTGACCATACCATTACTATTTCAGTTGAAAATAGCATATTAGTTAAACTGTCTGATCACATGAATATACCATTAAATAAAAACAGTTGGTCTCACCAGCGCTGTGGATAGAAAAAACTTTATGGCAACCATTTTGTACGCCATCTTGGTTACAATTCATTTAGTAAGGGTTTTCAATAAATGTGTGGTATGGAACATTTTTTATAACCTAAAAGTCGAGGTTTAAAAAAACTGGCATATTCCATCCAATAGATGCTCCCAAACCAGTGAATTAACATAGATGGCGGCCATTTGAAAAATAGCCATCTTGATTTTCAGGTGGCCAGCGCCCTTTCTAAGAGAGCGTAGTCTTAGGAATGTTTGTGCCAAATTTCATGCTTGTTTCACTATCTGAACGATTTTTACAGCAATCTGCTGCACTAGATAGCCTGGCAGTTCCGGGAAAGGGGGACCTGCCTTATTCAGGTGCCACATAAGACATCTTCTTTGACAGGATGCATGTGTGATGAGTGGGGCTCGCCTTGGACACCAGTTTTAATATGCTGGATCACCGCGGTGTCGTTTTTTAATTTCTTTCACATGATACGGTCCTAAGCAGGCAGACTCGAATTTGTGTTTCCTCGGTTGCAGCCTTTTCAGATAGATTCTGTCCCCTATTTGTATCTTGGATGTTTGCGTGCGGAATTGCTGATCATATTTCGTCTGATACTTTTCATTGGCCCTCAACAGAAGCGTCTGCGTTGTCTGAAACACTCTTTGAGTCAGGTTACAGAACATTACCCGGTATTGTTTGACACTATAGAGTGGTAAAGTTCTAGGGTCCTTGATCACAGTATATGGCAGTGAAAGGTCCTGTCCATACACTAAAAAATACGGGGTATCTCTTATGGAGCCGTTATACGCCCTATTAAGCGCAAGTTCCGCCATTGTCAACATCTCTACCCACTGATTCGGACTGTCTGCTACTAAATATTTCAAAATATTTATTACTTCTCTATTATGGGATTCAACTAACCCATTGGCTGAAGGCCGGTAAGAGGCGATCGTGGACTGCTCTAAGTTCAGCAGTTTTGTTAGGTCTTTTATCACTTCGTTAATAAATTCACGTCCATTGTCACTGATTAACGTACGGGGACAGCCGAACATAACTACGAATGAACTCAAGGCTCTGGCAACTGATACTGCTCATTTATCCACCATCACATACGTGTGCGTATACCGTGTGAATGCATCCACCATCACATATGTGTGCGTATAACGCGTGAATGCATCCATCATCACATACGTGTGTGTATAATGCGCGAATGCATCCACCATCACATATGTGTGCGTATAACACGTGAATGCATCCACCATCACATACGTGTGCGTATACCGTGTGAATGCATCCACCATCACATATGTGTGCGTATAACGCGTGAATGCATCCATCATCACATACGTGTGTGTATAATGCGCCATCCACATCCACCATCACATACGCAGCATCACATAACGCCGTGAATGCATCCACCATCACATACGTGTGTGATACCGCGAATGCATCCACCATCACATATGTGTGCGTCGTGAATGCATCCATCATCACATACGCAGTGTGTATAATGCGTGAATGCATCCACCATCACATACGCAGCGCGATAACGCCGTGAATGCATCCACCATCACATACGCAGCGTATAATGGTGAATGCATCCACCATCACATATGTGTGCGTGAATAACGCGCAAATGCATCCACCATCACATACGCAGTGTATATAACGCCACAATGCATCCACCATCACATACGCAGCGTATAATGTGAATGCGTCCACCATCACATACGTGTGTATACCGCGCGAAATGCATCCACCATCACATACGCAGCGTATAACGCGTGAATGCATCCACCATCACATACATGTGCGTATAACGCCGTGAATGCGCCCACCATCACATACATGTGGGCGATAACGCGTGCATCCACCATCACGCACAAATGCGCCCACCATCACATACGCAGTATAACGCATGAATGCATCCACCATCACATACGTGTGCGTATAAAATGTGAATGCGTCCACCATCACATACGTGTGCGTATAATGCGTGAATGCGTCCACCATCACATACGTGTGCATATAACACGTGAATGTGTCCACCATCACATACATGTGCGTATACCGCGCGAATGCATCCACCATCACATACATGTGTGATAACGCGTAATGCATCCACCATCACATACATAATACCACCATCCACCATAACGCACGTCGCATCCACCATCATAACGCGTGAATGCATCCACCAACGGTGCATATAACGCGTGAATGAACATACGCTGCAATGCATCCACCATCACATATGCGTATAACGCTGCGTCCAAAATCACATGAATGCATCGTGCCGTGAATGCATCCACCATCACATACGTGTGCATATAACGCTGCGTGAATGCGCCCACCATCACATATGTGTGCGTATAACACGTGAATGCATCCACCATCACATACGCGTGTTCATATAATGCATACGCGAATGCATCCACCATCACATACGCGGTGTCATTATACCGTGAATGCATCCACCATCACATACGTGTGTGTATACCGTGCGAATGCATCCACCATCACATACGTGTGTGTATAACGCGCGAATGCATCCACCATCACATACATGTGTATAACGCGTGAATGCGTCCACCATCACATACGTGTGCATATACCGCGCGAATGCATCCACCATCACATACGTGTGCATATAACGCGTGAATGCATCCACCATCACATACGTGTGCGTATAATGCGTGAATGCGTCCACCATCACATACGTGTGCGTATACCGCACGAATGCATCCACCATCACATACGTGTGCATATAATGCGTGAATGAGTCCACCATCACATACGTGTGCGTATAATGCGTGAATGCGTCCACCATCACATACGTGTGCATATAACGTGTGAATGCATCCACCATCACATACGTGTGCGTATACCACGCGAATGCATCCACCATCACATATGTGTGCGTATAATGCATGAATGCGTCCACCATCACATATGTGTGCATATACCGCGCGAATGCATCCACCATCACATACGTGTGTGTATAAGGCGTGAATGCGTCCACCATCACATACGTGTGTGTATACCGTGCGAATGCATCCACCATCACATACGTGTGCGTA
Source organism: Macrobrachium rosenbergii (assembly GCF_040412425.1). Taxonomy (NCBI): domain Eukaryota; kingdom Metazoa; phylum Arthropoda; class Malacostraca; order Decapoda; family Palaemonidae; genus Macrobrachium; species Macrobrachium rosenbergii. The sequence continues at coordinate 1,526,779 of NC_089756.1, read as the reverse complement.
CAACGCGCGAATGCATCCACCATCACACATGTGTGCGTATAATGCACGAATGCATCCACCATCACATAAGTGTGCGTATAACGCTTGAATGCGTCCACCATCACATACGTGCGCGTATAATGCGCGAATGCATCCACCATCACATACGTGTGCGTATAACGCGTGAATGCGTCCACCATCACATATGTGTGCTTATAATGCGCGAATGCATCCACCATCACATACATGTGCGTATAACGCGTGAATGCGTCCACCATCACATACGTGTGCATATACCGCGCGAATGCATCCACCATAATGCACGAATGCGTCCACCATCACATACGTGTGCGTATAACGCGTGAATGCATCCACCATCACATACGTGTGCATATAACGCGTGAATGCGTCCACCATCACATACGTGTGCGTATAACACGTGAATGCATCCACCATCACATACGTGTGTGTATAATGCGTGAATGTGTCCAAAATCACATACGTGTGCGTATAACGCGTGAATGCATCCACCATCACATACGTGTGCGTATACCGTGCGAATCCATCCACCATCACATACGTGTGCGTATAACGCGCGAATGCATCCACCATCACATGCGTGTTCATATAACGCGCGAATGCATCCAAAATCACATACGTGTGCGTATACCGCGTGAATGCATCCACCATCACATACGTGTTCGTATAACGCGCGAATGCATCCAAAATCACATACGTGTGCGTATACCGTGCGGATGCATCCACCATCACATACGTGTGTGTATAACGCGTGAATGCATCCACCATCACATACGTGTGCGTATACCGCACGAATGCATCCACCATCACATACGTGTGCGTATAACGCGCGAATGCATCCACCATCACATACGTGCGTATACCGCGCGAATGCATCTACCATCACATCACATACGTGCGCGTATACCGCGCGAATGCATCCACCATCACATACGTGTGCGTATAACGCATGAATGCATCCACCATCACATACATGTGCATATAACGCATGAATGCATCCACCATCACATACGTATGCGTATACCGTGCGAGTGCATCCACCATCACATACGTGTGCGTATAACGCGCGAATGCATCCACCATCACATACATGTGCGTATATCGCGCGAGTGCATCCACCATCACATACGTGTGCGTATAACGCGTGAATGCATCCACCATCACATATGTGTGCGTATACCGCATGAGTGCATGCGCATACCATGCGAATGCGTCCACCATCACATACATGTGCGTATAACGCGTGAATGCATCCACCATCACATACATGTGCGTATACCGTGCGAATGCATCCACCATCACATACATGTGCGTATACCGCGTGAATGCATCCACCATCACACACGTGTGCATATACCGCACGAATGCATCCACCATCACATATGTGTGGGTATACTGCGTTAATGCATTCACCATTACATACGTATATGCACACATATGTGATGGTGCATGCATTCATGCAGTATACGCACACGTATGTGATGGTGGATGAATTCATACGTGTGTGTATACCGAGTGAATGTATCCACTATCACATACGTCTGCGTATAGCGCGTGAATTCATCCACCATCACGTACATGTGCGTATACCGCGTGAATGCATCTGTAGAGTAGCTAGGGAAATTAGATAGAAAAGAGAAAGAGAGAGAGAGAGGAATATAGAAAAGAGAAAAAGTAAAGAGAGAGAGAGAGAGAGAGGGAGAGAGAGACGTAAGAATAAAAAGAGAGGCAGAGAGAACAGTGATAATGCCTAAAAGCTGTTGTTATTATCGTGGATTCAAATACGCTGACCGAGGTAGGACTTTGCACAAACTCAAAAACAGTGGGCAGGTATATCGCGTCTAAAACCATAAAACCAATAATAAAAGTCTGAAGTAGTGGCCTCGTGATTAAGTTAACCAAATCATGAGTCAGCACAGCCTAAAAGCTTACATCAGCCAGCTCTATAACCCCACCTTCAATAGGAGGCGTTTTCATGGAAATTCCAGGAATTTGGGGGCTGGACAAAGTGATGTACTTCAACACCCTCCAATCAAACATGCTAGGGAGGGGTCTTTCACACACCCTCCTAAGATCACCTCCAATCAAGTCCTCTAAGGAGAGATTTGAATCACACCCACTACAGCCCTTCCCAATCAACTATTTGAAGGGAAGGCCTTGCAGATAAATCCTTCCAATAGGACTAGAAGGAGGTGGAGATTGCAGATAACAAGAAATTCAGGGGTTCAACAGTCTGGAGAGTGACAGGAGAGAAGCAGATTGGAATTGTGTCCACTAAGGGAGAGTACGTCTCCCCTCGCTTTCATGTTCCCCATATAGACTGAGTTAAGTTAATTACTCAAGAATGATTTCGTCTATACCACTGTAACCTGTTAATTTTGTACTGGTCTTTATAATACTAAGTTCTTTACTAAAGTGAAGAAATTATAGAACTCGTCTCTATACGTCTTCCTGAGAGATATCAATACTTAAAAATGATTTATCTTCAAGAATGTACCGTTGCAGAAATTGAGGCGCCGTGGACACACATAGAAGAATAACAAGGTAAGAAGTGAGAGACTAAAAACATACAACAAAAAAAAGAAAGGCATTACAAAATTGTGGCAGCTTCAAAGGATCCAGGAGGCGAGACGAAACAAACGAACATTAACGAAGTTATCAGTACAAAACGAACTTAGATTTTCTGGCAGCGAGCAAACATTATAGAAGAAATAGAATCCTACAAGAAAGCGTCGAGATCCAGTGTGAATAAAAACAGTATTGGTGCGTTCCGAGGAAACAAAACACATTTAGAATTGTTACTGTCAACAAATTGAGCCAGACCCCAGCAACCATAACAAGCCCAGTGTTTGCGAAATTTCATCGAGGTGACTGGGAAACAACGCAGACACAGAGAATTTTTACGAAGCTACAGCGGCGAAAAACTCACAGCGAAAATACAACAACTTAGCTGTGTCACAAAAACAACCACAGTAAGTCAGCAAGAAATGAAAGTACTCTTCGCTCTCTCTTAATGTGTGAATAAGTGAAGATATATTTTTTACATCTCTCTATAGGATTGAAAATTAAGAAAACTCTCTCTAGTGAATAACATTCCTTTTGCATAAATACCAGTATTACTCTCTCTATGATAATTAATTATTTAGTAAACAATTTGGATAGGGAATTAGTTTTTTTTTCTCACTCGGTTAGTGAAGAATATTGAGGAGCTATATATAAATTTGTGTACTCATTGTGATGAATTTTTGATGATATGATGCCCAGTTTCATATAAGAATTTCTTTTGTGTAATGAAGGAGGTTTTATTTGTGCACTTGAACTCAGTAGAGAATTTAGTTTTTCTTTACTGTGACAATTTGACAAATTCTTTTAATTTTGGTACAGTATAACAAATTTTTTATATATAATTGATGTGCTCTGATTGAATAATTTTTTGTGCGGCCATGCAAAGAGTATTTGATGAATTACCGAACACCGTTAGACATTCACAATACGATTTAAGACCGTCGACAATTAGACGTAGCCGAATTTCAAGACTAAATTCTCACTCCGCTGTAATGAAAGGAAATACTAACAATAATAACACCACTAACCAGAACCAAAATAGTGTTAATCATTCTAATACTACTAACAGTAATAATAATAGTAACAATACTAATAATACTAATAATACTCGCACCTTACAATTTCGCAATATGAATCAAGCGGCAGTAATAACAACAGCCACACGCTTCTGTGGATAGGTGGATGATTCAAATCCTGACAAAAGTAGACTCGAATCCTATACTGTAAACCATTGGCAAGCAAATGCAGATAGTCGTATAATTTCAAGGGGAATAACAGGTGAAAGAGCTAAAATAAATGAAGTCTTGTTGCTAGTCAGCTCAGAATATGGAGACGCTCATAAAACTTTGAATTCAACAAGTTTTGGCAAACTTAATAACTATGTAGAATTTAAAGAAATTTGTTTATCACTCTGGGAACCAGTAAATAAGACTGACAGTTTATATAACATAACTAGATTCCTTAACCCGCAATATAAAACAATTGCTAATTTGTACACAAGCATGGAGAATGAAATAGAGTAAATAGCAGACGACTTAAAGAAAACAGGCATTACTATAGGAGATAAGACTCATTTTGGGGATAGTGCCAGTAACTTAGTTGAGCTAAGACATGTTTTAAATTACTTGTCATTTGGAACAATATATAATGCCCTTGGAGAAGAGGAAAAGAAGGGTTTCAGAAAAATAAAACTTGATCCCCAGAAAACCAGCCTTCAAACATTGAAGACAATAAGAGAAGAAATCCAAAGGAAAGAGATAAATCTATCCAAAGAATTTGTGGGAACAACAGAAGCACAAAATGAAAGGAAAGTCAGAAATAATAACCCTACTTTTAAAATGAATAATAAGTTCTATGATAGTGCCAGACAAGTAGAAAATAGACCAAATACCTTCCAAGGGAAATATGCCCAAAAATACTAAAAGAAAATGGAATCCAGATCAGAAAGAAAGAAACCATCAAACAAAGAGTGGACCTCACAAACCTTATAGATATTGTCAAAACTCAAACAAATAATTCAACCCAAGTGAACTATTCCGCTCAAGGGACGAGACCAAAGACAGCCTGTGAAAACTGCGGGCATACAAATCATTTTACAAACGAGTGTAGAAAACCTAGAATCTGCACGGGTTGTAAGAAAGTAGGACATTTAACAAAGAATTGCTGGTTTAGAACACAAGAAGGAAATAAAGAAATAGTTGAATTAAGCAGTAATCGCTCAACATCAAATAAGTCTTCAAGTCAATGACAATTTATCCCTACACAGAATACCACAAGAAAGTCCCTTCAAGAAGGTTCATCCGCACTGTCCTATTTACAGAGTAAAGAAGTTGTATTTTCCATGGATGGAGAAGAAATAATCAGAAAGGATTTACCTATCATTAAAGTTCCAAAACAGAATAAATTATATACTGTCCTTATGGATTCAGGTAGTACTGTAAGCATAACTGATAAACACACATTAACAAATTACTTGGGCGTTAAAGAAATGCTAATTCAGGGTCAAAGCAAAATAATAAAAGGAGTAGCGAGTAAACAGATTAAAAGTTTAGGGAATGTGAACTTAGAAATAGACCTTTCGTCACATAAAACTGTTGAAAGTTTTATAGTTCTAGAAGACAGATTTTTTCCCGCACAGGTGTTGTCCTCATTTAATTTTATGAAGAGATGTGGAATCATCCTAGACCGCAAAGAAGGAAGAATCAACCTGAAACAAGATAATAAAGGAAGCGTATGCTTTACGCTTGAAGAAGAAAAGCTTCACCCAAATCTGATCAATTCGTCTGAGACGACTTCAACAAGCGAGAAAGACATACATAAAATAAATTATCATCAAGAGAACAATCAAAATAAAATGGAAAGGATTATAAATGAGGAATTCCCACAGTTACAGACTAAAAACGGAAGATGTGCACATCCAGAAATTATATCCTCCAAAGAAAGAAATAACCCAGAAATAAATAAAGGTGATCCCCAGTGTTCTGAATATGACGAGGAACAAGATGTCTGTGATGATAAATATGCAGAGATAAATACGGATAATTATAGCAATGTAGTAATCAGTTGTGATAATGAAGGGAAATTAGTAAATGAGGTACTGTTGTTAAACAAAATAAATAAAGTAGATATAAATGATATAATAGCAGTAACTGAAGAAACTAGTGTAGATACAGAGCATTGTTACTTTGCAGAGATAAAAGATGAAGAAATATGTTGTGTAAGCACTGATCATAATAAAGTACAATTTATACTAAACAGACAGGTAATTTTGCATCCAAAGTGTTTAACAAAAATACATCTAAGGGCAAAAGAGATAGAAGTTAAAGACGTTCTTTTGCTAAATGAAGAGTTACCAGAATTTGTCAGGATGGATAATTCTTTAGTCCACATGAAGAGTGATACTTGTGAAGTTTATGTCCAGAACTACTCAGATAACAAACTAACACTATATGCAGGCATTGTCTTTTGTAAAGGAATACCTATCAACAATCCATTACTAACATTAGAGGAAAAAGCATTTTTCTCTGTAACTGGTCAAAGATCTGAATTAAGCAAAGAAGTGAATAAAACAGATTTTCCAGAAAACAAAGATAAAATATTAATTCAGGTATTAGAAAAATACAGAGATGTAATAGCTATAGAAGGAGATAAATTAGGTAGAACAAATGTCCTAAGACATAAAAGTGTATTAGATGATGGAACAAAACCATTCTTTAATCCTAATTACAGATTACCAATAAGCCAAAGACCCATAGTTGATAATTTGATAGAAGAAGTGAAGAAAGATGGGGTAGTCATTCCTTCTAAATCTTCATATAATTCTCCATTACTACTTGTTCCAAAGAAAGATGGAAATTGGAGACTTGTGATAGATTATAGAAAGTTAAACTCCAACACCATCCCCGATAGAATGCCAATGCCAGTGATTCAAGATATGTTTTGCTCAATTAGGAGGTGCAAGGATATTTTCATCTTTAGATTTACTTAGTGGATACTGGCAAGTACCTTTAGACGAAGAGTCGAAACCATACACAGCCTTCAGCACACATAAAGAACACTTGCAATTTGAAGTCATGCTATTTGGACTCACTTCGGCTCCTTTAACGTTTGTTAGATTAATGCTTCAAATACTAGGGGATATAGAAAATGTTGCAGTTTACTTAGATGATGTTATCATTTTTAGCAAAGATTAAGAAAGTCACCTCAAAACTTTAGAAATAGTCCTAGAAAGATTAAGAAGAGCAGGATTAAAAATCAAATTAAAGAAATGTCAGTTCTCAATGAAATCCTTGGAATACTTAGGACATGTAATTAGTGAAGATGGTCTGCGAATGCAAGCAGGCAAGATAAAAGTAATAGTTGAATATCCAGCTCCTACAAATTTGAAAGCATTGAGACGATTCCTAGGAATGGTAGGCTACTATAGACCTTTCATTAAAGGTTTTGCTACAATAGCCAAACCATTAACAGAATTAACGAAGAAAGATGTCAAATATGAATGGAATAAAGAACAAGAGACAGCCTTCCAAACACTAAAGAGTAAAATGACCAGGAATCCTGTATTAGTCTACCCAGATTTCTCCAAAGACTTTTACTTAGCCTGTGATGCCTCAAGTACCGGGCTGGGGGCTGTATTATTACAAAAGGACAAAACAAGAATGAGAGCAGTATATTATGCCAGTAGAGTCTTAAATGCTGCAGAGAGAAATTATAGTACAATAGAAAGAGAATGTTTAGCATTATACTGGGGTCTAAGGAAATTTAGACACATAATCTTAGGACATAAAGTCAATGTACTTACTGATCACAAACCAATTTGTGATTTGTTTAAGAAGAGAACTTTTACAAATAACATGAAATTCAATAGATGGTTCATCAGTGTGCTAGAATTTGCCCCAGAATTCAGATATATCCCAGGAAAATTTAATACACTAGCAGATGCATTATCCAGATCCCAAGAAGAAACAGAGAAATGTATTACCACTAATACTTTTTGTTTTAGCTGTCAAGTAGTAGACTTAGACTTAGAAAGAGTACAAATACAACAAGGGATGGATACAGAAATCAGGCATATAATAGGACAACTAATGACAGATGAATCTTTAAAACCTGATTTTGTTTTAATCAATGGTTTATTATATAAAAGACCAACAGAGAAGAATGGTTATTCTCGTCTATATATCCCAAAAACATTAATCAGAGAAGTTTTAGAACTAACCCACTCATACAAGTTAGCTGGACATCCTAGAATCAAAAAGACAAGTAGAATCATAACCAGAAATTATTTTGGCCCCATTGCAGTGAAGATACCAAGAACTTTGTACAAAATTGTGTAGTTTGTAATAGAAATAAAGGTAACGTAAATCCAAAAGCTATACTTGAAAAATACCCATCGGAGCTGAATCCATTTCAAGTTATTTCAATGGACTTTTTAGGTCCATTTCCTACCACTGTTAGGGGAAATAAACAAATATTAGTCTTTTTAGACTATCTAACAAGCTATGTAGAGATTGTACCAGTAAGAAATAGAGATGCAATTACAGTAGCAGAAGCTTTTAAATCTAGAATTATTACGAGACATTCATGTCCACAAGTTCTTCTTTCTGATAACGCAGCAGAATTTACTGGTGAACTTTTAGGAAAATTACGTGAATTTTATGAGATAAATAAACGTCAAATAACAGCATATAAACCAAGTTCAAATGGAGCAGTAGAAAGAACAAATCGTAAAATAAAGGATATCCTGAAATCTTTAGTTAAACCTAATACAGAAGACTGGGATTTAGCTTTGGAAGACGTACAGTTTACTATAAACAATACTGTAAATGAGACAGTAGGAGAATCACCACACTACTTGTTATACGGATACGAGAAGAGACTACCAAATACGTTACTAGATGATGCCACACCACCCCGACATACTTATAACTACGATGACTATATTGCCTGGAAAACTAGACGTACGTATGAAACGATCAAACAGACGAGGACTAGGCTTAAGGAAGCTCAGAGTGTCCAAGCAAAGTACTATGACAAAAATACAGCTAAACCAAAAATTGTAGTAGGTGCTCAGGTATATGTTCAGAATCATATTCCAGAAGGTCTAAATGTAAAAGCATCACCAAAGTTTCATGGTCCTTATAGGGTATTAGAAGTGTTAAAATTAAATAAGCTAAAGATCATAAGTGAGAGTGATTTAAAAGAAAGAATTGTTCATAACAATCATGTAAAGGTAATAAAAACAGACGCTTGGTCCAATAAAAGAACAGTTGAATTATTGAAAGAAGATAAACAGGAACCAATAAATAACAAATACAGCTTAAGAAAAAGATATATTTATGTAGTGTTGAACTGTTATATATAAACAATATATGTTAACATTAAAATACCTCAGGTATATAGAATAGCTGGTAAGGCTTATTCTTACAGATACAAACATGCGGTTCTTCTTGATTATCATAACACTGCTTTATGTGTCATCCGAGATGGTGATCCGGAAGGGTGCACTACTTAGGGTTGCCAACTGACAAATTTCAATAAAGGACAATAATTAGAAATGTAACCATATTTCTTAAAATTAAGGTTTAAGTGTATCCACAAGTTTGAATATACTTTGACCATACCTTTACACAAGCTTCTAGTTTTTAAAGTTATATTTGTTCTGACTTTTGGCGAACTTCAGCAATTGTGGATCATGTTTTATTTTTTCCGAAAATTCCCGACAAGTGTCCTTCAAGTTAAAGTATATGAAAAGTTCACTTTTCATTAGTTCTACGGAGCATCTGTTTCTTTCATTTCGCCATTTAGATGACATTACACTAAAAATGCGTTCACAGTATGCTGATGTTCCAGGGATTGAAAGCGCAAATGAAACTTTTTAAAATATATTGACGCACTTATGATTAGCACTTTTTAAAATCATGTGCCATTTGCTGCCTGTTGTTTTGCATTCTGCAAACAGTTCAGAACTTTGAATCTTTCTGAAACTTTATTGAATTATTGAAACTTCATCAAAGAGGCTATCCATGTCCAAATTAAGCCTGTCTTTCAACTTCAAATCTACAATTTCTACAAATTTCTGATATTTTGGGAAGGAATTTCTTAACAAACTTAGACTTGTGTTAGAGGCAGAAGGAAACCAGTGGGACACTCCAGTGCTTTATTACACATCCAATCAGTACAGAGGTGTGACTGCCAGTGAAGTGCAGGTGTGTGGGAAACATTGGCGCCAATTCCGCTCTCCTCCTGACAACATACATCACATACAATCAACCATCCTACACCCCCCCCTAAGATTATGGCATGGCAGAATGGCATAATATTAAATGAAAATAATAAGTAAATATGTATTAAATACATATATATAGACAAAGAAAACTGTAAAAGGAAGATCCCCATAGGACAAAAGTATTGGTTAACACTGAGTGTCACAACATACAAGGACATGCAGGCTACAATATATAGTACATACATAAAATATGTTTGCACAACAGAATTTCTATCCAATTCAGCTTACTGAAAACAAAAGATAAAATGAGCATGAGGGACAACAAAATGTAACTGTACAAGGTGACACAAGCACAAGCATGGGTTAACGCTCAATATCACCCATGACATACTTGCCCATCCATGAGGGTTGCACTGTGTGCCTTTTTGGACGAGGTGGAGCGGGTTCTGGGCGTGGGGGAATGGCTGAGGACGTTGGGGGCTGCCGTTTTAACACTTTCAGGTGCTTCCTGTTTCTAAGTGACACCCGACCGCTTCCATCCAGCCTAATGAGATACTGTCGGTGGCCCTTAGACTCCACTACCAACCCAGATCGGTCCCAGGTTTTGGTTACAGGATCCTGCACTCTTACCCTGCAGCCTACAACCAGGGGTAGAACCTCCCTGGCACCAGTAGGTGGTGGGGTCTCCTCTTGGGACTCTGCCATTCGTAGCTCCCTCTGCTGAATTATCTCATCCCAGTGTCTCTCCACCTTGTAATGCTGTCTGGGTGTTGGCACTCCATCTCTGAGCTGCCTGCCAATAGTGAGCTGTGCTGGGGACTTGTCAAACCCCTTAGGGAGTGTATTGAGGTACTGAAGAATTGCCAGGGATGCCTTGTTGCAATCGAGGCTGCCTCCTTTGCCTATGTTAGACCTGATGATCCTCTTGGCAGTCTTGACTGCTGCTTCGGCCCTTCCGTTAGACTGGGGGTAATGGGCTGACGACAGGCATACTGTAACACCCCATTTTCTAAAGAATGATGTGGTCTCTTCACTAATGAGGTTTGTGCCCCCATCTGTCGAGATTAGCTCTGGTGCTCCCCATCTTGTGAAGTATGTCCTCAAAACTGATATAATTCTTGATGACGTTGTACCATGTGGGAAGTGTGCCACTTCCAGCCACCCGGTGAGCCAGTCTGCATAGGCCATGTACATATGGCCCTCCAGCTGTAGCATGTCCACCACTGTCGACTGGAATGGGTATTCTGGGGTGGTGTGAGTACTAATGGTTCAGCAGGTTGTGATGGAGCATGTACATCACAAGAGGCACATCCATCCCTGTGGCTCTGCAGGTCGCCTTCCATCCCTGGCCAGTAAACCGATTGTCTAGCCCTCCGGAGCATGGAGTCTACCACCTGATGTCCTGCATGAAGGCCTGTAATGACTTGACGGTGAAGTTCCTCTGTGATGAGCAGACGTGGGCATCCTTGCTCGTAAGTGTAGACTATCAGGTCTTCTACCATAGATAACCTGTCCCTATCTGAGTAGAACTGACGTAGGCAGGCCACCTCCTGTGCCTTCTGCGGGCGCCAGTCATTTACTGCAACTTTAGCTGCCAGCAGCTGGTACACAGGGTCTTTAGAGGCTGCTTCTTTGACTCTCTCCTCATCCAGCATGAGGCATTCTTGTTCAAGGGCAGTGGCCAAAGCAGCAACAAGGGTGGCAGTCATATCCTCTTCAAGTTCAGAATCCTTGTCATCTGGTTCACAACGGAGAGCAGGGAAGCGTGATAAGAAGTCAGCAGTGCAATTCCTCTTTCCTGGCAAGTATCTTACCTGGAACCTGTATTGTAGGGTCTTCTCCTTGAGATGGAAGAGTCTTGGGTTTAGTATATCCTTCAGCTCTCTATCACCCAGGAGCTTGACCAGCGGGCGGTGATCAGTCACGATCAGTAAGTTGGGGCAGCCCAACATGAGTAGCCTGGCCTTCTTGAGACACCATGTGACAGCTAAGGCTTCTCCCTCAACAGCAGCATACCCAGCTTCAGCCTGCGACAAATGGCGGCTCCCACATAAGGCGATACGCCACCCACCCATGCAGCAAAATGGGACATCAGCCGAGGCACAAGCACAGTACTGCTGCAGGATGACAAACCCGATCCCATCCCTGCTCCAATCTGTTAGAGCCGCTGTAGGTCGGGATTTGTCATAGTATACCAGCCCATCCTTGGCCAGCTTGCATATGGCCTCCTGTGCTTGGCGGAATCTCCCTTGTAGGTTGCTATCCCAGTACACATTCTTGCTTGTAGACTTCCTCAGGAGGTCTCTAAAGGGTTACATCAGCGGGGCAGTGGCGAGGAAGGGAGCCAACTCGTTGACAAAGCCATACCATGACCTGATGTCAGTGACAGAGGGGTTGTCTGGCATAGGGAATCTCCGTACGGCAGCTAGACTCTCCTCTGTGGGCCTGTAGGAATCCCATCCCAGCTGGAATCCGACGAAGTTCACTTCTCTTCGGCGGAAACTGAATTTCTCTGGCTTGAAAGTTATGCCCTTTTTGGCACACGTGTCCAAGAAATTATAGGTGTGCCAGAAGGCCTCCTCGACGCTGTTGTCATACAGAAGAGTATCGTCCACACATTTGTGTTTTTGGGGGATGTCCTTGATGGCATCATCAAACCTCTTGGTGTAGGCATCTGAAGCTGAACAGTGTCCCATGGGCGTTCTTCTGTACCGGTAACGCCCCAAGGGTGTGATAAACGTTGTGAGTCTGCGGCTCTCTTCATCTAACTCCAACTGGTGGAAGCCCCAATGCGTATCTGCCACTGTCTTGAAGGAATGTAAAGGCACCCCAGAGATCATGTCGAAAGGAGCAATGGTGTGATGCGTCTCTCTCCTGTAGGAGGCATTAAGGCATTGAAAGTTCACAGTGCGGCGAGACTGACCTGACCTCTTGGCAACAATGACCATCCTCGCACACCATTCTGTTGCTTCACCAGTAGGCACCTCCTCAATGATGCCCTTCTTGATGTCCTGGTCCAACTGCTTCTTCACTTCTGACTCCCAATGCTTCGGCACTGATGCTGGGGTGTGGCGTGCATAGGGGGTTGCCCCCGGCAGTAGATGAATATGGTGCGGCTTGCCCTCCATGACTGGGAGGGGCTCCCTCTCTGTATTGAAAGTTGATGACGAAAAATGGCGCAAGAGCCACTGCTCCAACTCTGGGACGTTCTCCTCCACTGGTGGAAAGGGCATGGATGAGGGCTTAGGCAGGGATGGCCCAATGGGTGTGGGGACCTCATGCTCCAGTGTGAGGATCGCTGACACTGGTAGGTGGTGGGGAAAGGACTGGGGCACGAGGCCAAGGTCCTTACAAGCAGCCAATGAAAGGAAGAAAGACCTTGCAGACTTGATGAAGTACACTTCTTGGACGGTTGTCCTGGCACTGTACCGAATGCGAAGAGGGGTAGTCCCCATACACTCCAATCGAACATTGGCAACATCACGTAGGCCCCGGCAGTGTTGTGAAAGGGCAGGTCTTTCAATGAGGGTCGACAGCAAGGTGGGGCCTGCAACACACACTTGGGTGTCTACCACAGCCTGTACAGGCTTGTGACCCTTAGGCCTAGGCCCATGCACTGATGAGGACACTATCACTTGTATAGTAGGCTGCACACTGGGTTGTACCCTGGCGGTGACTGCTCCCAGTGTTACTGACAAAGCAGGGGCATCACTCACCATCTTCTTCTTGCTCTTACAGAACCGTTTCAAGTGGCCAATTTTCTGACAGCCATGACAAACACTATTTCTCGCCAGGCACAACACCTTCCTTGGCTCATGCTGCACTCCACAGTTTCCACACATACGAGCACTGGTGGAAACTGAGGACCTCACACCGCTCTTCACCGCTGCACACTCAGGGGGGCTGGGGTCTGTCTCCACATCGGCTGCACGTGGCTCTTGATGCCATGTGTCATGCTGGGGCATGGAAGCATCTTTGCAGGCTGCCTCATATGTCGCACACACTGCCCTTAAGGCATCTACACTACAAATGGAATCACACGACCTATAGAGGTCTCTTTTCAATATCTCATCCCTTAGACCTACCAAAAGCTTCCTAATAAGCATATATTTGGACAAATCGCTATGACAGCTAGGACACTGGAAGCCACAATCCATTGCTTTTTGCGAGCACTTTGCAAAATATTCACTAATTGACTCCTCACGTCCTTGCATATACACAAAAAACTCAGCCCAATGCACGGCCTGGTTCGAAGCACGCAGAACCATGGCCCCCATAGCATCCAAAGCCCCTTCTGGAGACAAATTAGCCCACTGTGCATCGCTATACCTGGCATCCAGTGTACGTTGCAACTCTGGGGTGCAGTGAAGCCTAATGTGTTGAACTGCACCCGTTGGTTGAAGCTTGTATAGCCTAAGCCACTGTGTCATGGACCGCTTCCAAGTCCTGAAGGAGGCCGACGACATTTCCAAAGCACACTTCTCTGGTAGTGGTGGGGCTGGGGCCCTGGGGCTGCTCTGTAGACACAAGCCACTCGCCATTGTAGCCAAGCGGTCATTAAGGGCTTGCAGCGCATCTCGCACTTCGGCAACTACATGCTGAAGAGCTGGTGATCTTGGTGCCACTCCAACGGGAGTACTGTGGCCACCCCTGGAGGATCATTGTGCCCTCCTTGTCGTGAAAGATGGTCTCTCTGGTGTAGACATCCTTATCCTTTTACAGGACCCTACTCACTGCGCCATGTTAGAGGCAGAAGGAAACCAGTGGGACACTCCAGTGCTTTATTACACATCCAATCAGTACAGAGGTGTGACTGCCAGTGAAGTGCAGGTGCGCGGGAAACATTGGCGCCAATTCCGCTCTCCTCCTGACAACATACATCACATACAATCAACCATCCTACAATTTGATAACTTTCCAAATGCTGAATCTTCATTAAAGTCGATTCTTTTTTCCAAATATGTTAGTCACGATATAAGAAATAATCTAAAGTCTTCAGTTGTCCCTTGAGCTTCAGTAGTATCTACATTTTAAAGGAGTTGGTGAACTTGATACCCAAGGGATTTTTCATCATATCGGGATTTTAACTTATTTCTTAAATCAGCCAAAATAATGAAAACATCTGCTGCTGAAGTTTCATTCTGCTCCAGTTCTTGAACGGCTGATTTAAATATCTCCATAACATGCTGCGAGAATAGCAAATAAATTTCAATAAGCTCAGAAATTTCTGTAGAATCATTATCTATTCTAAGAAGTTGAAGTAATTGTTTAGAGCACTCAGTTGGTCTGCTCAAGAAATAAGAACTTAAAGCTTTCCAAGAAAGTAAAAGTCTTTCAATGCATGGCTGCAGGGATAGCCACCTAAACTCAGTTTGTTTTTTTACCGAGGCGCATTCGCACTCAATCGCAGGGGTGTCCTTTTAGCTCGGAAGAGTTTCCTGCTAGCTGATTGGTTGCAAGTATTTTGTCCGAATAGCATCATTGTTTTCAAATAATTACCAAGTAATGTGAATCTAAACTTATTTACTAACCTAAATTTCTCCATCAGGTATATGTTTAGTCGATAAATAATGTTAACGAATAAAGAGACTATAAAGTATTGTGATGGTAAGTCTAAATTTAATAACAACACCCGCTGAAGCCAACGACAGGAGCTTGTTTTCGGATGCACGCTGGATAATTTTTTTACTTTTCACATATTTTAACACCAATTGGGGTAAATTACACTAAGCATAAGAAAAACATGTTATTATAAAATTTCTTTGAATACCAGAATCTACGAAAAACATGGAATCAATAAAACTCGCTACTGGTGAAAACTTCAGGGGAGGTAAAATGAACAGCCTGTGGCGGCCTGGTGGGAAAACCAGCTGATTATCATTGCAACACTTTCCTGGTTTATGTCATTGCAGCTTTTTCCTGATTTATGTAAGTGTTGAAATCAGTGTTATGTTATTGAGATTACTTTAATGGCTATATCTGCAATTAAATAGTTTCTATGCTTCTTTTTGTAGGTGCACACTAATAAAAATATATTTCGCAGAAATTAACAACTTATTCTTTCATGTGAGTTACAGCAGACAATGTGAGATAAGAAAACCTTTTATTTTCTTATTTTGCGTTCTGTTCAGGACACATACTCGTATAAGGTTAACACGAGTTTCTGCGGATATTTTGAGAAGTAAAAGAATATGTGACTGAGTAGAAAATGTACTATCCACATACATTTTAAGGATTAGTAGGCTGTAGGCGTTTACTGTCAAATACCGAGGCGGGGATGGAAGGGAGAGGGAGGGGTCTCGCGGCTGTAACTCGGTGAAATTATGAATTCGTTTAATTGTGATTTTTATGCAATTTATGGAACACTATAGTATCCTTAAACCGAAAATAGTGCTATTAATAGAATCTATACCTTTACGACAAAATGAGCAAACCCTTTCTATACGGACATACATCATAGGCCCACACACACCTAGCCTAACTTATATCAAGCATCAGCTTCTGTTTATTGTTACTCCTTACCTTAAAGAGTTAAGCAAAATTGATTACAACTGTCAAAAAATGGTGTAAGACACATAGACATAGGCTAGCCTAGTTTGAAATGTGTGCAAGAAATAAAGCCATAATAAGGGAAGTACATTATTATTATGTTAAAGAAAAAATAGCCTCTTCATATTTATCATAATGATATAACAAAAGGCTTCAGCACAAAAGCCTATAAAAGATATGTAGGCTATCTGAAAAGTTTTCTTGCCCATCAACATTTGCTGGCATGTGGATACCATATGAATAACTAGGCCTACCTATCTAGGTAATTTTATCTAAATTTTATCTAAAGCCACAGGCTGTTCCTTTTACCTCCCCTGAAGTTTTTACCAATAGCGAGTTTTATTGATTCCATGTTTTTCGTAGATTCTGGTATTCAAAGAAAGTTTATAATAACATGTTTTTCTTATGCTTTGTGTAATTTATCACAATTGATGTTAAAATATGTGAAAAATAAAAATAAATTATCCAGCGTGCATCCGAAAACAAGCTCCTGTTGTTGACTTCAGCGGGTGTTGTTATTAAATTTAGACTTACCATCACAATACTTTATAATCTCTTTATTCGTTAACATTATTTATTGACAAAACATATATCTGATGGAGAAATTTAGGTTAGTAAATAAGTTTCGATTCACATTACTTGGTAATTATTTGAAAACAATGATGCTATTCGGACAAAATACTTGCAACCAATCAGCTAGCAGGAAACTTTTCTGAGCTAAAAGGGCACCCCTGCGATTGAGGGCAAATGCGCCTCGGTAAAAAAAACTGAGTATAGTGGGTACACGTCGAAGAATTTCATTAAATTCTATATCTACAAACAAATGAAACTCTTTAAGAGTTTCGCGTCTTTTTGCTGACATTGAGAAATGGCCATAAATTTTCAGGACAACATTTTCAATGTCCACATTCAAGGTTCCCAAAGCAAATCTTACTGAATTGTATAAAATGTGCGCACTGCAATTAGCCTTAACAATATCATCGTTCAATGTGAGAATGTTTGTATATAAAGAATGGTTTACTCCAAAATTGCAATTTGCATTATCTGCGCTAAAACAAGAAACTCTTTTCCAATCAAGTTGCAAATTATCCATAGTGTTTTTCAAACAATTAGACATTCCGTCTGCACTTTCATCTGCATTCTCGAAAAAATCAATAATATAATTTCCTGTGCCATGTTCCATGCTGAAATACTGAACGCATACTGGGAACATTTTCCTGTTTTTTATATTTGAAGCATCAGTTTGAAGTGCAAAAAATAGAGGAGGATCATGTTGTTTTAAATCATCCATAACCACTCCCAATGCCTTTTACCTAGCACATTTGCAACATTTGCCTCGGATTTGGTTCGACCACAAGATACTTTTGCTGCAACTTTCGAATCCTGGTAAAGTTTTGAATTTAATTTCAGGCCACAATCGAGCGAGTTGTATGAATGATTGTGTTTAACTGCATGATATATTTGAGCTATTTCCGAAGCAACTACAATACCTTCTTCTTCTGAATTAGTTTTCACTAAAAATTTATCAGTTAGAGAACTGCAAGCTGAAATTTTAATTCTAGTTTTGTGGTTATCCGAATTTGCATGTTGTGTGTTACTGCTAAAGCACCCATGTATCCAATTTTAAAAACACTTTGGCAAATGGTACACTTTGTCTCTTGTGGATTACTAGTTTCTACCAACCATTCATACTCCTTTTTCCAGTCCTTGTTAAATGAGCACATGCGCTTTTTTCTCTTCACTGGGTGTTCCATGATCTGGCAACAGAAAACCATTAAACATTAATTGCTTTTTAATATATATTTTCAAAGTCAGCATTTAATGAACTGAGCTAGTCAGCTAAGTAATGCGATTTTCAATCGTATATATACTTGTAATTTGTTATTAATTGCCTGAAAATAATAAATGTATAAGTAACACCATCGTAGCCATATTCTTAACCAAGTAGCTAACCATATTTTTTGTTGGTTTCACCAACAACGGGTTCTCTATGATGAACATCCCGTTTTCTGCGGTGCCTTCACATGCGACCTAAGATCGGACGAACACAATCTTATTATCATTATTGTGAATTGTATATTTATCACCTGTTCATTTGCCCTTGTACCATGTATGTGTCAGAGTATTTTTATGTCCAACCAGCTATTGCTAGTCATCATGTTTTCTGTATGTACCTGTCCTGTTTTGTGTAGAGAAATAGTTTGACCTCAGGTCACTTGTACATTTTTGTACCCGCGGCCTCTGCATATACGCAGCCGTCCGCACACCGCTTTATAAGCGGGTCACTTCATCAATAAACCAGCAGTACTTGTCTTCCTGCTCATTATTTCGCACCTCTCTCACAGTGGTGATCCCTGGAGTGGTTCCCGGAGCCAATAACGGACCCAAACGGCGACTTAGTCTTGGCCTGATGAACCAACCCACGCCCCTAATGGACTAACTATGGAGCTCTTACAAAGCGTTCGGGCGTTACTGACCCTCATCGGTAAATCACCGGCGTCATTAGTGGACCCACATGGCACGCTCCCAAGCTTGTACTGACATTACAGGTTCATAGAACATCCACACATAATCAGAATTGAATGGCCAGCAAAGTCACCTGACTTAAATGCCATGGAAAGTATTTGGGGTTATATATAACTAATAAAGGTGGATGCAAGTAATACCAAGACCAGGAATCACGTAATAAGATTCGCCAAGGCAGTCTGGGAGGTCACTTAATACCAAACGGAACGAAATAAACATTTGTGAGAGGATAGAGAGTTCAGTGTCTAAGAGATCATAATTGACAATAGGATTTCATACCCGAGTAGCCGGGAGGCGCACGGATCTTTAAATTCTACTATATTTTGTATTTTTATGCAGTAATGGTTTGAATATGCACTGCACTCATTGGTCTATTTAACTACTTATTTATTTACATTTATTTCTCTATAAGCAACATATAGGGATAGGTGAAAAATGTTATGTAGATTGTAAATATATTGTTGAGTACGGGTAAATATTTTTATTCATATATTCATTATATCATTTACGTAATATCTTAAAAGGACAGTGTTGTAGTTAGTCGTAGCAATACTGAGCAAACAAATACATATGATTATAGTCAAAGAATGGGCATTTTTTTTAAGAGAAGCAGCTTACAGCGCAGCTCTTTCTCTACCACTCTCTCTCTCTCTCTCTCTCTCTCTCTCTCTCTCTCTCTCTCTCTCTCTCTCTCTGTAATAATATTAGCATTATGCTAAAACCAATAAGAACAAAAGGGAAAACATTAGAGAGAAATTTGGTGTTAAAAAAACAGGGCACTCATTATCTCCTCTATGAGTCTACTTTTTCCTGTAGTAGGCTACATATGAGTTGGTGACAGTTTGAGTGACATCACGTGAGGGATGGCCTTGTGAAAGATGCCAGTTACTATTTTTAAACTCTTGTCCGAAAGGCACTGAAAAATGTGCCAGGACTTTCCAGAGTGGCTGTACAATGGGTTTAGGTCAGGTACACTGTTCATTTATACAATTGTTGTATTGTTTTCGACACTGAACTTCGGCAGAGTTCCTAGTGCCTACATATAACCTTATAGGCAATCAATATTGCTATTTAGTGATTATATTTACATCACTAGATCAGGTAGTCTGTAGCATGGTGGCTATTAAAGTTTAGACCTAAGGTGGGTAATCTTTGATCTAATAGTTCCTACACCCGAAGTCTGATGGGTTTCAACAAAAGAAAGCACTTGTGGCAACATGAATGAATAAATGAACCTTATCTCCCTCACCGCTTACAGTTTTTTTTTTTTTTTTTTAGACGATAGGAAACATGAGCGTGTGAAAACACCTGCATCTGTCTCGCAAGGTCTTCGATGAGTGATTAGTTTCCGATAATCTGATTACGCCCTTTTTCCAGTTTTCAGTAGTTCTTTGATCAAACAGTCTGTTAATTTTCATGTTCTTTATTAAAAAAAGTTTTCAAAAATTACTGTAGATACAAATGAAAAGTTCGGATTATGATTTTATGGTACAGGTTCTGCCACCTGTTTGGTGTAATATTGTAGTTTAGTCGTTTGTCGGGTAGAAGTGTAACAAATTTCTTTTCAACTAAGTTCGCCTCTGTTTTTTATTGTTTCGTTCGACATGTTGTTATTTCGGTTCCATTCTGGGAAAACCATTTTAATATGACATACAATAACTAATTAAATTAGGTCCCTGGCTTGAAATTAATTGTATGCAATCTGTTTTTTTAATTATTATAATTTTTTTACTACAATTCTTAGTATTATTACTGTTATTACCATTATTATGAATGCTATTTTTTATACTTCTTCAGCAACTGTGTGGTTGCCGATTTGTCATTTTTTATCATGTTATCTCATGTATCTAGATTGTGAATGTTTTCAAGGCATTATACATGGAACATACAAAGTAGAGACAATAACATTCACAATCTAGACATGAGATAACATGATAAAAAATGATAACTCGGGAATCCCGCACAGTTGCTGAAGAAGTATAAAAAATAGCATTCATAATAATGGTACTAACAGTAATAATGCTGAGAATTGTAGTAAAAAAATCATAACAATTAAAAAAACAGATTGCATACAATTAATTTCAAGCTAGGGACCTTAGTTGGTTACAGAAGTCGGGTCCAGAGATCTAAATACGAAAATTGAAAATAGCAAAACCCTACAATGATATTAATCACAGTAATAATAAGGAAATGAAAATATCAATAATAATAATAAACGTAGAAATATATAAAAAATAATGGCAGAATCTGCAGATGACATCATAATTACAAAAATAGCGAATAAGTCATTTAAGGTACAGACACCTCACTATCCCATCTTTCCGACAATTTAGATCTTCTTGCCCCACTGCTAGGGTGCTTTTTTTTTTTTTTTTTAGCTGATAGGTAAGATGGGTGAAAGAAGAGTGAGGGCAGTTAGCTAGCTAACCATGGTAGGGAATAGTTTAGAAAGTGAAATAATAGTAAGAGTAGGACAATGTCAAGTGTGGTTTATCTCGCTTTGTATGAGCGAAAAGCTGCTGTTCCTCAGTCGGGTGATCAGACTGGACATTGTTCGCCTAACAAAGATTTTTAAATTATCCAGGCAGTTTTCTATGAACATCTGCTGGCGAAGTGATAGCGAGGAGTGTTTTGAGGCGTCTCAGAATGTCACTGTGTATGTCGCGAAAAAAATTCAGTGCACCAGATTTTATCGCTTCAAACTCCCGCCGATTCTACGAGGCTGACAGAATGGCAGGAACTTACTGGACAAGGCACGTCATAAACACAACTATTATTGCACATTTTGCTGAAATGCTGAAATGCAGTATGCAAAGTCATGTTTCGTCTTATTGCTTGTTTGAGTGGTTTGTTGTAAGTTTGAAGTCTTAAGCTTAAGCCTAAGTACGTACAAATGAATTAACCCAATTAGCAACCGCCTGGACAGGGAAGTGAGACTGTCGCGTGATAATCTGTCGTTCCAGGAATCCCGTTCGTGACAGACGTGTGGGTTGGGCTCCTAAAGGTTTGTGTAAAGTTAGCAACTGTGAGTGCTCCTATGCAAATGTGGTGAGAATGATTGGGTGAGAGTAACTGTTTGGGCATTTGTATGCTGCGATTAGTTGTGGTTAGGTTCCAGTGATTTCTTTGAGGTTGAGGGCAATTGTGTAGCCCACGTGCTTCGTGTTGCAGGTGCGGAAATTGTAAGTTCATTAGTATGTTTTTTGGGGATTTGTGTGATTGTTATGTAAGGGTCGTGGTTGAGATGGTTTTGATTTTGTAAATAAGTTGAAAAAACCTGATACGTGACTCGTTTATCTTTGCATGGGGGCTAAGTCCCTTTTGTAGTTCGTGGGTTGATCGTGCAGTCTGTCGGCACAACAAATATACAGTGACGTCTATCTAGGAAATTCCTGACAGTGTACAACAATGATGCATCTCATGGTCTCTCGGGTATAGTTCGTCCAAAGGGAACACTCATATATACTGTAGCAGTACAAGTGGAGGAGCAGCAGTTTCGTGTCTCAGTGACCGCAGGCAAACCTCCTTGCAATCATGTTGCCAGTTGCACATATGTTATGACCCTACACAAGGTAAATTAGGGTCATAATCTCTCATGGCATCTGTTTTAAGAACAGCACCATATCAACTTACATCTCTAAGATTCTGTGGTAGCGGTGGCTGAGTGTTAGGTCAGCACATCCCTTCTCCCTCGTGGACTCCTCTCCCTGTATCTAACCTCAGACAAAGGCCTACTGGAAATAAACAGCCAGATCCAAAACTAGACTTCATTTCCAGACTTAATGAAAGTAATTCAGTAAAAACTACGGACATATAAATGGAAATCATAACTAAAGGAAATTCTGATACACAATCCAATGAATTACTGATTCTAGACCAACCAATACTAGTGACTAACACCTTAGTCATTAAATAAAACAAACAGGTCAAAAATAGGTCACAGTCTAGTATATTCCCAATGAGTACATTCTCGACCTCTTACTCAGCAAAACATCTGAAGAAGACAAGCAAAATCTTCTTTAGTTCCCCAAAGCACAAAAAAATACAGATATGGGAATTCCTCCCATGTTATTCAACCATAAATGCTTAAACAAGATACATATTATAGAAATGGAGAAAACAATCTACAGTTTGGTAAGTAGATATGATCCTTACCTCGAAACCCAGTGTTCAAATCAGTTCTGGTATCGAGCACAACACAAGTCTCATTACTTTTCGAGACTTTTCAAAGGGTTCAGTGTTGGTCTTCTAATGATTCCCTTTTCTCAACCTAATCCCTTCACACCTTGGGGCCCTGCCAAAAAGACATGCACAAACACAGGTTCCTCACTTGAACCTGGACACTTCCGGCGAACATACATAGTGTTATCTCACATAATCCCACGCCTCGAAACTCCTGATGCCATCCTTATTTAACAAGGAAATGCGTCAGACACTAGCAAAACATTCTCTCCAAGATTTTGGTTAAGTTTTTCTCCCCACTTGTTAATTCAACATCCATTGTGTATTGTAATTCATAACATCCTTGTGACCTACAAACTTTTCACATAGTTTATGACGCCTCTGTTCTATGTCTGCCACATCTTTAGGTCGTCCGTGATAATGCGGCCAAAATATGGAAATGCACGCACGAATTCCAGGCGATGATTTCCGAGAAAAATTTGTGGTCTGCAGTATGCTTAAGCGACCTCGGGAGCAGCGACATACCTGGTCTTGGTTTAGTTGTATAGGATATCAAATTCTTCTGCATATTAACGGCAAGTGTCGACGAGTCACTGGAGATCTTGCACTGCTGGGGAAATCAGAACCATATCGTCGGTGTAACAGAGGTTGTTTATTGTTGTTTCGTTGATAGTGCATCGGATTGGGAGTGAGTTCAATTTGACATTCAGGGCACCTGTGTACATATTAAACAGGTATGGAGAGAGAATGCCCCTTGCCATAGCCCGTTTAGGGAGCTGAGGGTGTACGACAATATATTACTCCATTTGACACAGAATTGCTGTGTGGAGAACCAACAACATAAAATGTCAATTAAATATAGAGGTGTGCCTTGTTTGTGCAGCTTTAGGAAGAGCTTCATGTGGTTTACTCTGTCAAATGCTTTTCTCAGTCTACAAAACAAAGGAAAACAGGAGAGGCTGCAATAGTTCAGCAATCCTTTAAGGATGTACAGTAGATGCAGGTGTTGGTTGAGTGGTTTGACTTAAAGCCGAACTGGTTGTCAGCAGTGCGTAGAAATGGGAGAAGTCTCACTAGAAGAACGGACTCAAGTATCTTTGACGCAATCGGGCGATAATTGCCAGGGTCAGCTGCATCCTTTAGCTATTTTTTTTATTAATGGTATTAAGTGAACTAAGAGTAGGGAGTCTGGAAGAAACTGGTGAATTATACATGCATTGAAGAGAGCAGCTAGCAAAATGTAAATTATCGGATGGCAGAATTTGAAAGCTTCAGCAAGCAGACCATCGCAGCTGGGGATTTATTATTATTATGTAGGTTGTTTATGGCATCGCTGATGTTACATGGCGTAATACGATCGGCGAAATGAAACAATGTTATCAGTAAAGAGGTTATCTACATCCCTTCGGGAATCTTGATCGTTTATGCAATTTAGGATAGTGCTGAAGTGATCACTCCACATTCTTGCGATATCCTTGTCACTGACGGCTTCTCCTACTCTCTGTGATAGCTTTTTAGTTTTGGGATTTAGGGATTGAATGTCTTTCCAAAGACTAGGATAATCACCAGATTCTAATTTTCTAGACATTGCATCAGCTCATTTGCTTTTCATTCTGTTTGCAGTGCTCAAGGGCAAATTATAACTACTCTCTCTCTTGTCTCATTAGTAGTGCAAAGTGTCCTTCCCTTGGGCTACCATTTTGCCTCCACAGTAAAAACATTTCTTGTGAGTATGTATGCAGATCTTTAATCAAGTCATTCCATCCAGGTATATTACGAGAGTTTCTAAAGGTATCCCTGCTGGAGGCAATCATAGTGGAAATTATATTCGAATAGAACTCTTTCAGATCTCTCCTAATGTGGTCATTTCTACATTTTGGGTTAGTCCATAGCAAGGTGCCTGCTGGTTGAATTGTTGACCGCAGCCTGGTTTCCATGGTTTCCCTAAAGAATCTGGTTTTCTGTTGGTTTTTAAAATCCCACTTAACGGCAGGTGAACGATAAGTTATGGAGTTCATGGTATGCAGGGATGGGGTACTGAATGACACCTGTAAGGTGATGTGATCATAGCCCGCTGCAAGATCGTAGAGAATGTTGTTGCAGGTCACAAAAGAATCAGGAAGTTGTGCAATGCAAGGGGAAAAGGAAACGAAATAAGATAATAGTATAAGATAAATGACTGAACACACTTCACTGCCAAGTACCTTACTTCATTGAGCAAAGATCCTTGGTTGCAGAGTAAATGAGCTCTCAGATGAGTGAGGATTTCTACACGTGGCACTTTAAGGTAGCACTTGGATGGCGGGTGATCGGCCAGACAAAATAGGTGAGCGGTTGCTTGGTGACAAGGTAGCGCACAGTGGTCTGTCTGCTTTTGCTGTTGTTGACCCCTGGTCGTCTTTACATGACCTCAGTTTACTGCCGGTGTTCACCGCCCTGGGCAATTCAGGTGTCCTGTCAGTCGAGGGCAATTCCCGTTAACTCCAGCTACAGGCCATTCACATGAGCGCCCGAGAAGGAGGGATTTTGCCTGGGGAGAGGAGCCTTTCGGCCAGTACCATCATAAAAACAGATTAAAGCAAGCGCTTTGAAGAGGCTTAACGAGTGAAAGTACTGACCCTGACGAATTTAATTGTCAAGTTTTAATTAGCAGAGAGCGTCTTAACGAGTGTCTCCCTGTCTCTCTGTGTTGTTTTTCTAAAAGTTGGCATAGAGGCAGGGCTGTAAAGAAGCAATACTTCTAGCAATATATAATTTCACTCATCAATCGTAAGGTTATATAACGATGAACAGTCAAACACAAAAAAGTCATCACAACATCTGACCAGTAACAAACGTAGCTATCACATAATAAACTTGTCAAAAATACACAGTAATAAAATAAACCTGTCACAAACACACACACGCGCACAGCTCTCACGTGATATACATCATAAAAACTGTCCAATTTTAAAAGAATTATTTCGTAATCCATTACGTATTAGACCAATGACGGGCAGCCCATGATGATAATGCACGAATACACAGTGACAGAGTAATATATGCCTACCCTATGGTTAAGGTGATCTTCAAACGTATGGCATAAGCCGATGAATCCTGAAGTTTGTATCATAGAAACAAAATCATATATTTGTTATGTCTTATTATTTAACTTTATTTGTTACTATCATTTGCTTTTGCTCGCCTCTTTTATACTTCATTCTTTACCTCTCAATTTCCTAATTTTTTTCGTAATATAGGAAGGTTTTCATAAAAACCTACAAACACACACACACATGCATACACACGTAGATTCTACTTATCTATTCGCAGACCTTGACATTACGACACATCATACTTACAAAAGTACTAGGCTTTGGTGCAGACCTCTTATATTTCGACCTTGAGACCAATTGTTCGATCGCAGGGTTGATTATTGAGAGAGAGAGAGAGAGAGAGAGAGAGAGAGAGAGAGAGAGAGAGAGAGAGAGAGAGAGAGAGAGAGAGAGAGTGAAAATAATTTATAACGACATCACCTTTGTGATTTTGATCATAGTATTCTTCAAATATATCATTTATGTATATATATATATATATATATATATATATATAATATATATATATATATATAAATATATATATATATATATATATATATATATATATATATATATATATATATATATATATATATATATATATATATATATATATATATATATATTATATATATATATATATATATATATATATATATATATATATATATATATATATATATATATATATATTTATATATATATATATATATATATATATATATATATATATATATATATTATATATATATATATATATATATATATATATATATTATATATATATATATATATATATATATATATATATATATATATATATATTGTATATATATATATATATATATATATATTGTATATATATGTCTGTGTGTGTATATGTATAACTGAATCACAAAGATGTGGAATGTGATGAATGCATTAATAAAGGCAAATGCCATGAAGGAAAAAGTGA
Organism: Macrobrachium rosenbergii; assembly: GCF_040412425.1. Taxonomy (NCBI): domain Eukaryota; kingdom Metazoa; phylum Arthropoda; class Malacostraca; order Decapoda; family Palaemonidae; genus Macrobrachium; species Macrobrachium rosenbergii. The sequence goes on along the minus strand of NC_089756.1, from coordinate 1,499,679 downwards.
AACAACAGAGTGGTTGCTAGGCCTTTCAACCCATGGTCCTTTACTTAGAAGACTGATGAGAAATATAAAAGTAAGGTGACAAATAACCTCGTATAATTAACAGCTGACATACAGATATCCATGAGGATGGGGATTATAAAGGAACAGATGCATCTGGAATCCAACACAGTTGAAGAATTAGTGGACCTACCAAAACAAAGGTAAATATTTGAGAGATTTTGCAAAAGATTAGGCCCAACAGCTCAGAAGCAGGAGGAGTCAATTAAAGGATTATATAGGCGAAGAGACCGACTACCAAAAATGACCTTTGAATGAGTAAGCTGATTACATATATTTATAAAAGTACAACAAATTACTATATTCTCCTTATGGTAAACAATAAAAATTTTTGCAAAATGAACATTAAAAAAATATTAAACATACGAATACATAGAAAATATATATAAGGTAACTAATTAGTAATTAAGTCAGTGATTTTATCTTTAAGGTCATCTTGATCATTTTACTAATACAGGGATCCAAATAATACATGCCAGGGCTAAGGTTAAAATTACAGCTGGAAGTAAGCTGTATAATAGCAGATTCTAAAAGATTTTGTGAAGAAAAATCTTCCGATCTGGCAATCACTGAACCGTCAGTCCAATTTATCCTGCGAGAGTTTTCACTTAAATAAATGGATATTGCATTGGATGTTTGCCCAGTTTTGACAGAATACTTATGCTGTTTAATTCTCAATTCTAAATCCTTACTGGGTTGACCTATATAAAGAGAAGAGCAGTTCTAGCATGGAATTATACACATTGCGTTGTTGCTTTCCATAGGGCTATTTTTTTAACATTCCTTTAATGTGTTGTTATAGGAAAAAACCAGGTTGACATTAAAATATTTTAAAAATGATTTTATGGTTTCAAAACCACTAAAATAAAGCATGCTAAGAATGTTCTTAGGAGTTTCTTTCTCCATGTTACTTTCACTATGAAACTTTTGGTTGTCTTTATTATAGCAAATATCTAGTTGGCTGTATGTGAAGGTTAACATAAACCTGTCCCTATTTTTCTTATGTATTCGATTTCTTCATCCAAATACTGGACACAGACAATGTGCAATGCTTGTAAAAACATAGATGGAAAAGTGGATATTAAGATATTAAGGTGGTGGCCTGAATAAAATTGGACATAAGTTAAGTTGATGGTTGATTTCCAGTGAATACTGAATTTTCATTGAAATGGTTTTCTATGTATTAAAACATTTCAGAAAGTGAAGCAAATGTCTTTTTCTAATTCTGAAGTAAATTTAATGGATGGTACCTGGTTATTCAAATTAGAGAGTAAATCATTTACTTCAGTACCAGCAGGGAAAACAGCTAAAACATCGTCAACATATCTATACCACTTTACAGGAGTATAAATGATATTGGGTAAATATCGCTTTCAAAGAATTCCGTATACAAGTTTGAGAGGAGTGGGGATTAAGGGTTGCCCATTGCCATACCAAATATTTGTTGGTAGAAATCGTCATTGAATATAAACTTACAACCACAAATCACAACCTAAAGAGTGAAATAATATGACTTACAGGTAGAGGCAATTCTTGATGGATTAGTTCGCTACTAAGATACTCTAAAATAGAATCTATAGGGACTTTAGTAAAAAGAGAACAAACATCAAAACTAACGAATCTATCAGTGGGGCAAAAAGTAATTTTGTTTAATTTATCAATTAAATCTAGTGAATTATATATGTGAGAATCAGAGATATTACCAAGTAACGGGGACAAGAGCTTGGTAATATATTTTGAAAGTTTTTATGATGCTGAGCCAACAGTGCTAATCATAGGCCGTATATGATTATTTTCTTTGTGCATTTTTACTAATCCGTACAAGTAAGGTAACGAGGGAAATTTTACTGACAACTTACCTGTTAGTTCTTTTTTATCTTTAAGGATTTTTTTCAATGTGCTTTGAAATTTTTTAAGACTTGGTGAAGGAGATTTTTTGTTAGTTTTTGTAAGTCATATCATCATCCAGTAAGGCTTGCATGCGTGATATGTAGTCAGCTTTATCTAAAGTTACAATATTATTCAACTTATCAGCTTTTGTGATGTGGATTGTATTGTCTTTTTTAAGGTCAGTCAAACTTTTCTTATAACGAGTAGGGAAATTACTTTCATGGCTAACATTGGCAGCTCCATAAACAATGCCACAAAGCAAGAAGAGAAGGAAAAACTTGAGGAATCAGAAAAAGCTAGAATTTCATTCAGTCATACTTTCCCGGCTGATTCAAAGGATTCCTGCCACAAGAAATATAAGGAAAACTTCGTAGGACTACAGATGCCCTAACAACGAAACTGGACAGAAAACTAAAAAATCTTATTGGTAACAGTGCCTGGACAAATATCGCACATAATGATTGTGTTGTAAACTTGTCAAGTAAACAAATAAGCGAAAATGTTGTGAGTGCACTCGGATATGGTTTATCCTTCTTTATATTGAATAGACACTCTGTTTTAACGATTGTTTCGTCCCTATGTAAATTCGAAAAATGTTGCGATCTTCCTCAAAATCATGTTGACATAATTAAAGGTATTGTTTATGGAACTGCCAATGTTAGTCATGAAAGGAATCTCCCTGCTTGTTATAAGAAAAGTCTGACCGACCTTAAAAAAGACAGCATAATACAGCGAAACGCCCGCACTCACTCTCTCACGATTCGCAGACTCACCTATTCACGGATTTCTTTATGGAACATATATACACACACTATTTTTCACTGAGAAATATTCACTAATTATTGTATTTTCATATAATTTTCATGACTAAATGCACTTTTTGTGATAAAACTATTAAAATACTCAGGTATAAGCATGTTTAGAGGGCCTTTTCTGTTTGAACCATCAAAATAGGCAGTTCTAAGTGTTTTTAGAGGGTTTTAAGTGTTCACGGATTTTAGCTATTCGCGAGTGGGTGTGGTATGCATCCCCCGTGAATATGGGGGTGGGGTTACTGTATATAAAATTCCATGCTTGGACTGCTTTTTTTTTTTATATAGGTCAATCCATCAAGAATTTAGAACTGAGAATTAAACAGCGTAAGTATTCTGTCAAAACTGGACAAACATCCAGTGCAATATCCATTTATTTAAGTGAAAACTCTCACAGGATAAATTGGACTGACGGTTCAGTGATTGCCAGATCAGAAGAATTTTCTTCACAAAATCTTTTAGAATCTGCTATTATGCAACATGCTTCCAACTGTAATTGTAACCTTAGTCCTGGCATGCATTATTTGGACTCCTATATAAGTAAAATGTTCAAGAATGACCTTAAAGATACAACCATTGACTTAATTACTAATTAGTTACCTTATATATATTTTCTATGTATTTGTATGTTTGATATTTTTTTATGTTCGTTTTGCAAAAATTATTATTGCTTACCAAAAGGAGAATACATCAATTTGTTGTACTTTTATAAATGTGTAATCAGCTTACTCATTCAAAGGTCATTTTTGGTGGTCAGTCTCTTCCCCTTATAAGCCTTTAATTGACTCCTCCTGCTTCCGAGCTGTTGGGCCTAATCTTTTGTAAAATCCCTCAAAAATTTACCTTTGTTTTGGTAGGTCCACAAATTCTTCAACTGTGTTGGATTACAGGTGCATCTGTTCCTTTATAATCCTCAGGGATATCTGTATGTCATCTGTCAATTATACGAGCTTTCTTTTCCATGAGCTTTGTTTCATTTACCCTTCATGTCATTTGCCTTTATATATGACCATGAGCCGATATATATATATATATATATATATATATATATATATATATATATATGTTTATATATATATACTTTACCCTTCACACATATATATATATATATAATATATATATATATATATATATATATATATATATATATATATATATATATATATATATAAATACACATACATATATATATATATATATATATATATATATATATATATATATATATATATATATATATATATATATATATATATATATATATGTGTAGAAATCTACAAACGTAATATCCATTTCGCTCTACCGGAAAATAATATATTTTCATATATGTTACCGAGGGGGAATTTTTTCATTGATAATAAGTTCGTATATATGGGCTCGAACCAGCGAAGACAAGAACTCAGGACTACAGTGGACGCATTTTAACCCACGGCCAGCAAGTGAGGTATAAGTGGATATCGTATATACAAATCGCCCGTTGAACTCAGGTGTTTGTATTTGAGACAATATTCACCCACCTCTGCCATGCTAACACGTTTGTCACACGCAGCCATATTATGACTTTTTTATCACATCACCGTGATTCATATTCAATCAGTAAGCTATAAACGTCCTTTAATATCCATTCGCTCTACCTTGGAAATAATATATTTTCATATATGTTACCGAAGGGGAATTTTTCAATTGATAATAAGTTCGTCGTCTCGTGGGCTCCGAACCAGCGAAGACAAGAACTCAGGACTAGATTGAACGCATTTTAACCCACATGGCCAAAGTGGATATCGTCTTCCCATATACAAATCGCCCATTGAACTCAGGTGTTTGTATTTGGAGACGATATTCACCCACCCTATGCTAACCACGTAAACGCAGCCATATTATGACTTTTTTTATCACATCACCATGATTCATATTCAATCAGTAAGCTACAAACGTCCTTTAATATCCATTTCGCTCTACCTCGGAAATAATATATTTTCATATATGTTACCAAGGGGAATTTTAATTGATAATAAGTTCGTCGTCTCGTGGGCTCGAACCAGCGAAGACAAGAACTCAGGACTACAGTGGACGCATTTTAACCCACGCGGCCAGCAAGTGAGGTATAAGTGGATATCGTCTTCCCAAATACAAATCGCCCGTTGAACTCAGGTGTTTGTATTTGGAGACGATATTCACCCACCTCTGCCATGCTAACCACGTAGTGCATTTGTCGCACTCAGCCATATTATGACTTTTTTTATCACATCACCGTGATTCATATTCAATCAGTAAGCTACAAACGTCCTTTAATATCAATTCGCTCTACCTCGGAAATAATATATTTTTCATATATGTTACCGAAGGGAATTTTTAATTGATAATAAGTTCGTCGTCTCGTGGGCTCGAACCAGCGAAGACAAGAACTCAGGACTACAGTTGACGCATTTTAACCCACGCGGCCAGCAAGTGAGGTATAAGTGGATATTGTCTTCCCATATACAAATTGCCCGTCGAACTCAGGTGTTTGTATTTGGAGACGACATCCACCCACCTCTGCCATGCTAACCACGTAGTTCTTGTCTTCGCTGGTTCGAGCCCACGAGACGACGAACTTATTATCAATTAAAAATTCCCTTCGGTAACATATATGAAAATATATTATTTCTGAGGTAGAGCGAATTGATATTAAAGGACATTTGTAGCTTACTGATTGAATATGAATCACGGTGATGTGATAAAAAAGTCATATATATATATATATATATATATATATATATATATATATATATATATATATATATATATATATATATATATATATATATATATATATATATATATATATATATCGCCTGAAAACTTACTCATTTTGTTTCAAACTGGGATTTTTCAACTTTGTATAAGCTAAGTTTAAAAAAATTATTTTACATTAATAGGCTACTAGGCTACTGTTGGATTTAGGTCAGCAAGCAAGGTTGGATTATGGTACTATTTTTACCTCAGTCCCACAAACGGAAAAAAATAAGGGAATCACTTCATAAAAAAAAGACCCTTCCCTCACAAAAAACCTCTCTCGTTTTAGTAATGTGTAACTCGTGGTGTTTTTCATATATATAAAGAATATCAATGCAAAATCAACAATTATTGTAACTGTTACTAACACAATAACAAAATTATATAAAAAATAATCCTTAAATTCGAGGCTCCTAATTCAGAAATAACAAGATTATTGTTATAGCACAGTAAGTTCCAAAAGTGAAGTTACAAATTTCAGAGGATTTCGTTCGAAATTCACTAACTGGCAACTACAGCACATAGCTGAGCCACTTATTTATTTTTTTTTTTTTGCATTGAAAGCTCCATCAAACAAAATAAAGCTAACATATGATGCACAAATATCAAATCTATGATATTTATAACAATCATAAGAAAAAATTACGGTAATAGTAATTATTTCAAAGTACAGTAATTACTTCAAACTACAGAAAAGAAACAATTTGAAATTTTCGTTCAACACAGGATTACCAACATTACCGTTGTATATTTCGAGCAATGTGGAAACAAATATTTAATACCATAGTGTATTATCAATTATTTTAGCGAAGATGCATAAAACCATGCAAGTATCAATAGAATATAAGGGGAAATCTCCGTAATATTAAACATAATCAATCATGAATGCACCTAGATTCAACAGAGAAGTTGGGTGCGGTTGGTAGTTCTGATTTTAGCTTTTAGGACCCGACCATTCGGACTCTACTTCAGCTTTGGCTTCGGTTTCGACCCACGACACAAACGTAACATTATCTCCCAACCTATGAGTCATCAGCCGTGTCCTACTAGCGTTGGGGGGGACTTTGACCCAATACCCCCATCGCCAGCCAGTAATATTGAATTAACAGGTAAATCAGTTCCCTCCCTCATTATGTTTGCAATAACTGACAGAAAGTAGCCACTATTGAAAGGGTAAACTTGATTGCAAACAGGTTTTCCGTTACAAATACAGAACCGTTACAAATACAGAGGGTTTCTCCAAATAATAAAAGTGTTCCCAAATCATTCAAGTCTAAGATCCACCAAGGCTGACCAAAAACAGTTGAAAATTCATCTACCTGTCTTCCTCACTTTCTCTGCCTTGGCTTAGGCCTAGACTTCCTCACTTCCCCGGACTTGACTTTGGCGTAGACTTCCTCACTTCCCCTGACTTGACTTAAGCCCAGACTTCTCACTTCCCCTGACTTGACTTAGGCCTAGACTTCCTCACTTTCCTGACTTGACTTAGGTCTAGACTTCCTCACTTCCCCTGACTTAACTTAGGCCTAGACTTCATTTCCCCTGGCTTGATAATGAAACCTAATTAATGGAAAATCATGTTTACAACCATCTAGATATCCAAACAACTCAATTTATTAAATAACAAGCAGGAAAATATATTTCCTTGATTTTTGAAATAGGCCTAACCATGTAGGCATGCTAAACTCGCATGTAACTTGGATTTGTTTTTTTTTTTCTACACCAACTTGTGTCTTATTTATATTTCATTCAATCAGATGCTAAACTTCTTTGTGCTTTATCAAAAGAAATCATAATAACTTTCGATATGATGCTAGAAAAGTAGAAAGTTCATTTACAAATCACATTAGGCCCATGCTTATGCACTCGGTTCCTGCTGCCAGTCAATGGTGAACACTCGATATCACACAATGAGAGCCGCAGATGTTTCTATGGGAAATTCTTTTTTTGGGGGGAATTCTTTTTTTTTTTTTTTTAATAAACAATTATTGAACTAACATTGACCATTCAGTGGGGAAATGCCTTCTGTGGTTCTACAGTTAATCACTGATACTTATTATCAGATAAAGAGGATGACAATAATTGGAATAAAATATACTAACTGGCAACCCCACGAGTTTCTAAAGAAGTAGGATCAATTTTGAAATTTGTAGCTTCACTTTTGGAACTTACTGTACAGATAAAAATCCTTACATGAAACACAATAAAAAACCTTTCATGGAAAAAGCATTGACCTTGAGAACCAAAAGAGCATTCATGGTCATCTTTGGCTCGCTTATCCGTCTTGAATAGGATTTAGGCCCCAATACCAACCGTCACACCATAAATCCCCGATAGATTTAATCCCATGGGGGATTTTCCGTCAATGAGACGGTCTTACAACACCATGATTGATACAGCCATGTCCTGACATCGCTATACAGGTCCAGAGATTCATAAATGGCCATAAAAATGAGAAAATAAACAAAGGAAAATTCACGCAGAAACGAAACACTCGTTTACATGACTTTCAAAGGGAAACATGACAGTGGCTAAGGGCGATGCAATGCGCCCTGCTAATGGCTGGATATGTTACCTTACCCGCAAGTTGACTGGTCTCTCTCTCTCCCCCTCTCTCTGTAACCAGGGGAGATCCCTGATCCTCTATAAAAGGCTCACGATTTTCGATTGTGCCTCAGTCTAGGTAGAAAATTTCAGAATGTTGTAAATGTTTTCAATCTTAAAGACCTACAGTGTATACAAGCTCGGTAATTTGCATGTTCACAGCCGGTAGGCAAAGCGTCATCACTGACTGATTTGCGTATAAATGCATCTCAGTTGTAAAAGACAGAGAAAAATCAAATTCTGCAGGTTGGTAAAATTCTTGTAAGGTTTAGGCCTATTCATTGCCAAGTCTGACACGAAAGAGCCTTTACTAGAAAGACATTTTCAGTACATTCTTTATTGTCATATAAGATCAAAAAAATAATTTTGGTCCGTTAATAAGTATGTCCTATGGTCAACAGGGAAGAGGGCCAGGCTACTTATGATAATAAAAGGCACAAAGGACATTCATACTTTAAATTATCTAAAACAAAATCATTCAGTAAATGCTACAATTATTACAAAATATTGTCATTGGTACAGTGAATCTAGACTCAAAAAGGTGGGGAGGGGAAACAGGTAATAAACGAACCGTATGGGTCTATTTCTTGAAACAGAGTGTGAGTCCGTCTCCAATTTTCAGGAAGGATATGTTGATGCGTTGGTCGTCCCTGAGTTTTTCGTTCAGCTTCCTGAGGGCCACGGTGTCTTCAGTCTGGTCCTCCGGGTTTATAACGTTACCATCCCACAGGGTGTTATCGAAGGCAATGATCCCCCCCGGGCGGATGAGTTTTAGGCAGCACTCGTAATAATTGTCGTAGCTGACTTTGTCGGCGTCGATGAAGGCAAAGTCAAATTTCCCGACCTGGCCTTCGTGGATGAATTTCTGAAGGGTTTCTCCTGCGGGGGCTATGTGCAGGTGGATTTTATTGGTCATCCCTGCTTCTTCCCAGAAGGGTTTTCCTGAGAGAAGAAGAAGCAAAGTTATCAAAACATGCCCATTATCTGTATTATCATGAGTGTTACTTTCTTAACTGATAACTAAAGTTATCAGAGCATGTCTTGACGTCGTACTATCGAGTGTGTTACTTTCTTAAATGATAGCTTAAACCGAATTGTTATGTAAAGTCTTTTCTAACGCAATTCAGAAAAGTTAGACCTATGAAAGAGAGGAAAAAGATAAAAACCAATATATACATATTTTCAAATTAACATCCCTTACCTGAAGCTATCAAAACACGTCCATAAATCATACTATTGTGCTTGTTACTTTCTTAATGTATACTTAAAACCAAATTACTAAGTTAAGCCGTTTCCCATGCAATGCAGAAAAAGCTAGACCTATCACGAAGAGGAAGGAGGTGACAACCAACATATATTTCAAAAGTAACTTCCTTAACGTTAACAGAAGAGCACAATTTGAAGTTTAAACCATCTGAGAAGAGACATAACCTAGAAACAAACGTTTTGCTCTGTGTGGACAGAGAAACAAATCAGAATGAGATCAGCTCTTCCATTTTCGACTGAGACATAACAAAATTCAATAATTGGATTTTACTGATTAGGTTTTACTCATTACTACTGATTACCTCACCTATGTTGACATATTCCTCGCAGAGGTCCAGAGCGTGTACCTCTCCGTCGGCTGGAAGTGCCAGCGCAGCAGATAGTGAGCTGGCGCCAGTGAAGACGCCCACGTCCAGAACCTTTTGGAAAGAAGAAAAATGTGTTTAAAGACAGAAGCATCAAGGGTAAATATCTGGAGATGCCATCTGTATACCAGTCCTACTACGTAGTGCGGTGGTCTTCCACCAGGGCGGCGCTGTAGAGCCTTGTGGCCATCTTGAAATGTCTGGTAACCCCTGATGTTTAATGTTTAATGAGTAAGTATTTGTGAATGTTTAGTGAGTGTTTAAGGTTTAGTGAATGTTTAGTGAGAAAGTGTTTAGTGAATGTTTATGAGCAAGTGTTTGGTGAATGTTTAGTTAGTGTTTAGGGTTTAGAGAATGTTTAGTGTGTAAGTCTTCAGTGAACGTTTAGTGAGCATTTAGGGTTTAGTGAATGTTAGTGTTTAGTGAATGTTTAGTGTGTGTTTAGTGAGTGTTTAATGAGAGATTAGTGAATGTTCAGTGACTGTGTTTGAGGAGTGTTAAGGGGTTTAATGAGCATTTAAGGTTTAGTGAGTATTTAGTGTTTAATGAGTGTTTAGGGTTTAGTGAGTGTTTAGTGTATAGTGAGTGCTTAGTGAATGTTTAGTGAATGTTTAGTGTTTAGTGTATAGTGAGTGCTTAGTGAATGTTTAGTGAGTGTTTAGTGTATAGTGAGTACTTAGTGAATGTTTAGTGTATAGTGAGTGTTTACAGAATGTTTAGTGTTGAATGAATGTTTAGAATTATGTGAGTGTATAGCGAGTGCTTAATGAATGTTTAATGAGTGTTTAGGGTATACTGTAGTGAGTATTTAGTGAATGTTTAGTGAGTGTTTAGTGTTTTATGTGCGTTTACAGAGGCGTTTAGTATATAGTGAGTGTTTAGGGTATACTGTAGTGAGTATTTAGTGAATGTTTAGTGAGTGTTTAGTGTTTTATGTGCATTTACAGAGGCGTTTAGTGTATAGTGAGTGCCTAGAGAGAGTTGAGTATTCACTGAGTGTTTAGTGTTATTGAGTATAAGCGTATAGTAAGTGTGACTGTTTAGTGAATGTGAGTGTATAGTAAGTGTGAGTGTTTAGTTAGTGTAAATTTATAGTGAGCGTTAGTGTTTAATGAGTGTGCATTACTGTTTAGTTAGTGTTTAATGACTGTATGCAAAGAAATTCTATAATTTACAGGAACCATTTATGCTAGACATTGCTTAGATCCAAGAAAAGATGTTTAGGCCTTGACCACAATGGTTGGAGTGCCTGTGTCAACCTGTTTTTGTAAGGTAAATTTTCTCTGCGAAATTAGGTCGAGTAATATAATAATAATAATAATAATAATAATAATAATAATAATAATAATAATAATAATAATAATAATAATAATAATAATAATAATGAACCACACAAAAACTTCTTTCAGTTTTCTTCTGAAGATGGAAAGAGAAACCCACAAGATTCTTGTGTATAACTTGTTTACTGGTAAATATTTACATATTACTTTGATCTCGAGCACTTTCAGGTCATAACTGTGACCCTTTTTCAAGAGATGAGGTAGTCAGGCTGGTTCAAGGCCCAGCAATCTTCTGGAACTTCTTCTCCCTGTGCTGTCATTTATATGACGGCTGTCCTGTTTCCATTCTCTTGAGTTGTTAATCTCCTCCTGTCGGTTTGATATCCTGATCTGATGGTCAGTGGTATTAATCCTTGTCGTATGTGAGTAGTCACCATCGGTCTGTTGGGCAGGAGACCTAACCTCCAGGTCAGAGGGGTCGATCTTAGCTTCTTTTAATATTAAAGATCGGCTTATGGGATCTTCTGAGGTAAATCCTTTGTTTCCTTCTATCACTTTTATGTCTGATGAGTGCCCCTTCCACTACCCTCCTATGACTGACGTTATTGCTTTTGTATATAAGCCTACTGTTTTTAAAATCCATCCTATGGTCCTTTTCCCAACAATGCCTAGCTATAGCACTCCCCTGAGAGTTGAGTTGTACTGCCCTCCTGTGTTCTTGGATTCTAGTCCTTATTCCCCTACCTGTTTCACCCACATATTTGTCTCCACAATTGTTCCAATTAATTATGTATACTCCCCCTACATCATCTGCATTGCTATCTTCTCCTTCCAATTTATTTTTACATACTTTGTTTTTTACGGTGTTGTCAAAAATGAAAGAAATTAAATATAAATATAAATTTGTGTATAACTTTGACAACACCGTAAAAAACAAAGTATGTAAAAATAAATTGGAAGGAGAAGATAGTAATGCAGATGATGTAGGGGGAGTATACATAATTAATTGGAACAATTGTGGAGACAAATATGTGGGTGAAACAGGTAGGGGAATAAGGACTAGAATCCAAGAACACAGGAGGGCAGTACAACTCAACTCACAGGGGAGTCCTATAGCTAGGCATTGTTGAGAAAAGGACCATAGGATGGATTTTAAAAACAGTAGGCTTATATACAAAAGCAATAACATCAGTCATAGGAGGGTAGTGGAAGGGGCACTCATCAGACAGATAAAAGTGATAGAAGGAAACAAAGGATTTACCTCAGAAGATCCCATAAACCGATCTTTAATATTAAAAGAAGCTAAGATCGACCCCTCTGACCTGGAGGTTAGGTCTCCTGCCCAACAGACCGATGGTGACTACTCACATTCCACAAGGATTAATACCACTGACCATCAGATCAGGATATCAAACCGACAGGAGGAGATTAACAACTCTCAAGAGAATGGAAACCAGGACAGCCATGATATAAATGACAGCACAGGGAGAAGAAGTTCCAGAAGATTGCTGGGCCTTGAACCAGCCTGACTACCTCATCTCTTGAAAAAGGGTCACAGTTAGGAACTGAAAGTGCTCGAGATCAAGGCAATATGTAAATATTTACCAGTACACAAGTTATACACAAGAATTTTGTGGGTTTCTCTTTCAATAATAATAATAATAATAATAATAATAATAATAATAATAATAATAATAATAATAATAATAATAATAATAATAGCAGCACCAGTTATAATAATAATACCAATAGTAGAAACAATAACATTAACAGTAATATTAATCAAATACTAATAAAAAATAGAACTAATAAGAGTAAAAAAAATAATAATATTTGAGATTATACGGATTAAAATGCAAAATTCTGTACTTCAACTACAGGAAACCTCAGAATAGAAATATTTAGAAATATGTTTTAGTGATGGTTAATTTACATATGAGAAAATAACATATTTACTCTTATAATAATTAAACAAGAGGGAAAAAAAGCAAAGTTGCCGTAGTGCTTTGTCTCTACAGTACAGTACTGAGCTTGACCGAGACCTTTCAATATGGCCGCCCGAGGTCACATGCTCGGCAAGATCGATGGACAGAAGAGAAAGATCGATGGACAGAAGAGAAAAGCAGCAGTTATATTGATATAGAAGCTTAATAACAGAATGATGTGTTCTTAAATGAAAGGTTACAAGTACTGTACAGTTGGGTAAATGGATGTAATTATGTAATTCCCACAGATAAATTACATCACATCTGAAGCTATTTTAGCGATTCTATCATAATTATCAGGAGACTAAAGTCCATGTATCCGTGACCTTGTGTCGTTGACTGAGGGGGGATACAGGAGGGGATACAGGAGAAGAAACACTCTTATGGGACAACGCTTTTTATTCGTCTTCTCGCCTGGGGAAGTGATACTTTATATTTATTCAATAAAAATATTACTGTGATCAAATCATCATTCGATCATAGTGATACTTATATTTATTAAATAAAAATATTACTGTGATCAAATCATCATTTGATCATAGTGATACTTACAGTATATTGAATAAATTACAAAAAAATAATTTGTATCCTCCAAAGACAAAATGAATATAAAAGAATAAGCTATATTTTTACATTTTTGGAAATATTTCCGCCTTTATTGTGGCTCTTTGCTAGATTTTAAGACTTTTCAAAACGAATAAAAAGCAACAACAATGAATCCATAAACATTATCACGACGAATACCTCTCCAAAAATAGAAAATGTACAAAAACAGAAAATATATGATAACCAATGTCGTGAAAAAATTGGATCCTTTTTTTCTCGACAATCCTTTGTGACGTTCAGGATAAGCGAGAGGAAGTGGTAAGCAGGCGGCAGGGTTCGTGGTTCTCATTTTTCTGTAAGTATGTTCGACTTGTGTTATTCCTGTCAGGCAGATTGCCTGTATTAGCAGTATCTTGAATATCTAAGAGGCTCTCTTTTAATGATTCAGATACATCCTTTGATAAAATAACCAAAGTAGAAATTTTGAACAAGAACCGAAGTGAAGACGAGACAGGCAGAAAGACGATATGCGCCTTTCTCGAAGCCACATCATAGAGGTAACCTGGGTCACTTCCCCAGACAAGTTGTTCATTTGTAGTCAAGAGCCGGTTCATGTAGTTTGCTAATTTAATCGCTTTGTATTTTTGCCATCCGAGGCTTAATATAGTTGATGTTCGGTCAAAGTGTAGTCTGATGATTCAGAAATAAGGTTTATGTAAAATTGTAACTTTCGGAAGCCGACGTCATGAGTTTTACGGGTTTTGTGTAACTTTTCTCTTTTGGAGTCGTGTGCCTCGTAAGCGACCGCGTGGTCCTTAAGGTTGTGCTTTAGTTTAGTGTATGTTAAATTTAAATAGTCTCATTTTGTAATGAAATTGTAAATCCCTACCTGATCTTGATGGACCTTCGCTTAGATGTTTACAGATATTGCCCTTCTGGCCTGACCATCCTAGTCCCATCCCATTCGGGACTTAGAATACTCCCAGCCGTGGGGAAAAATTCATGACAACCAATATGATAACCAATGTACAAGTTTAATTCAAATTAACAAAACCGATTTCCGATACCTTCTTGGCACCGATGGCCTGCATCAGGTTGGCATTCAGCTGCAACACTTCCGGTGCTCCGAGCATGCCTGCCCGTTTGTGCTTCAGAGTGACCTCGTCCAAGCGCTTCTGCACGTCTGTCTGTCTGTTTGAGACGGAAGAAGAAGAAATAGAGATGCAGAGAAATGACAGGAAATGAATAGACAGAACGCAGTAGTAAACATCTATTATTTAACTGTCAAGTCAAACTTAGACTCCCGATCAACAACCCGTAGACCTACATAGGCCTATCAACTCGGATCTCACCTTAGTGAATGTTGCATCGTGTAGGAGACCAGAGGGTCTTTGTTCCTGTAACTCTTCATCAACGACCTGCAACAAAAATCAAATTAATTTAGTACTACAAAATTTTTTTCTTTCCTATTATCGATGCATTTTGTTCCCACGAGAGCAATTCTTCCCCAGTAAGCAAGATCACGAGGGAGCCATTTATTCAGTATATTATTCACTCGCCGTAATGTATGGTAGGCTACTATATACCCCAAGTCTAAAACGATCTGAATTAGACATTCAACCATGTATGGACGATGCATATAAAAAAATTGGCCATAACAAATAACTTCGTGAAAAGAACAAGTCAATCTCTAAATTCATTGCCAAACGTCGACTTTGCTGCCTTTTCGCAACATCGTACCCACGGTACAGCCGTCATCGTATCGAACCAGAAAATGTATTGAATATGGTCGGTGTTTTCTAATTCAATTTACGTACCCTACTCGATATTTAGTTAAATGCAACTAGATTTGAACAGAAAATTAACATGAGCAGTAATACGTGATTCTATTATACAACAAATCAACGGCGAAAAATGACTACGCGTAATTCAACCATAGTACGCGTTTCTGAAACATATTGCGCCTCTGCCAACCGGTATGGCTCCATGTCCGTACTCCCCGTAGTCCCCTTCACCGCATATGTCCGCTAAAACTCGTTCACTGAACAAACTGTCTCTCGTCTTGTGCTACTTACATGTTTAAATGCTGTTCCTGTGATCAAGGAGATAGAAGCAACAACACCACGAACGCCAACAGCACGTCAGTTTAGAACCTTCACCGATAAAGGAATGGTTTCGACTGGTCTCGGGCCCAAGGTATAAGCCGACAAATGGCAACTCAATCCCATATCATCGTGACGCTGCTCCCGAGAGGCACCGCGACCTTGAAATCTTTGTCGCCTCATTTTCTTTTAACAATTCAGAATGTAAATCATTCTCCTGGTACCGAAAGAGTCATGACTTTGATCCAAGTCAGGTTGAGAATTATTTACTTGAGAACATGTAAAGGATTTGATGTCATAAATGCATTGAGAAAAATATATGAAACCTCATTTGCATAGATTGGTATGCAAGCGAATGGTGAGTGGGGTAACGAGAAACACAACACTTGTATCAAGTTACATAATTGTTCCTCTGTTGTTCGTTCGTTGACATTCATTTTGAGGTGTTTATACACACACACACACACACACACACACACACACATATATATATATATATATATATATATATATATATATATATATATATATATATATATGTATATATATATATATATATATATATATATATATATATATATGTATATATATATATATATATATATATATATATATATATATATATATATATATATATATATATATATATATAACCACACACACACCTCAAAACAGTGTCGTTTTCTATTATCCGGTTTAGTATTACTCAGTTGGCAGAGAGTTTTATTTCAGATACAACTAAAATATGAAATAGTATGGTTTACCTCCTGTCCTCTTCCAATGTTTAAGCCAGGAGCAGATTCATTCCTGCTTTCTAGTGACATCTGAATTCAGGTGTATCGGTCTAATTTCCTATTCAGTCATATTCATTATTTATCACCTTGTCCTGTAACTTCTCTCTCTCCATTTATATTTATCACCTTTTCCTGTAACTTCTCTCTCTCTCTCTCTCTCTCTCTCTCTCTCTCTCTCTCTCTCTCTCTCTCTCTCTCTCTCTCTGCAGAACGATTTCCCTTTGGAGCCCTCTTGGGTTTGTAGTCTACTGTCTCTGTCCATAAGGGTTTTCAGCTGAAGATTTAAAAACAGAAAGAAAGTTACTGCCTGAAGTTACCCTGAAAGCATATAGTACCAAGAGAGCTAAATAAATTAGCTGTGTCCATTGGGCGCCCGCATCATATTTTCTAAGGGGGGTGGGGCGGGTGGCAAATCTTAATGCATACATGGATAGTTTTCGGTATCAAACAGACAAATACTTTTGACCCTTTGAACTAGCAGGTTAATTCCAAAAACAGCATCAGTGCCTGCATTTCTTTAATGAATAAAGCAATTATATATATATATATTATATATATATATATATACATATACATATACACACACATATATATATAATATATATAAATAATATCATATATAATACAGTGAACTGGTTTATATAGAAATTCATGTTTGAGATGTAACAGAAAATCTGCTAATTGTTGTACTGTAGGCTACTTCTTTGTGATCAGAGTGTAACGAACAGATAGATACTGCTGATTCGTCGAACGCCATACGATCGTTGGGGTTTGGCGTGGGTAATTCAAATGAGTGCCATACATCTTTCGATTATAAGAGACCAATCAGCTGAAGTTTATGACCTAAGTAAGTTCAGTTTGAAAAGATAAAGATAAGTCAGGGTTTAGCGGTCGACGGGTTAGGAAGTGCTCTGAAAGACAGTGATGGCGCGTGTCACCTCAAGTACCTTCCGACTATAATTGCATAATTAAGTAGCGTAATATTAGCAACAGGGCCCTGTGTAACTATTAAGGAAAATACATACGTGTTAATTGTATCTTACGCGTTTCATTTGTACTGGTAGAACCTATATATGACCGAAAATCAGGTCATATTTTTGGTGTCAGGTGTGGGGTATTGCTAGTACATATAATAATTAACAGCATAATTGTGAAGGTGAAATAAAAATGCAAACTCGAAGAAAATGGGCGCGCGACGGCAGGAGTGCCAGTGCTAGCAATACCAGTGCTAACAATAACGGTGCCAAGGAAGAGGACAGAGCGAAAGAGCTGTCAACGAATAACCCACATGCTTTAAAAGAGTTACACAAATTAACAAATGAAATACAAAATAAAAGAAGCCTTCTGCCGACGCATGCTGAGGTGAATTCTTCCCACCTCCATAGTGGAATTCCTTATTGGCGATGAGAGGCCCTTATAAGCCTTACTGCCGAAGGTTCAACTTCTGTTAGATCTTTAACAACGACAACAAGCAAGAGGGAGGGGGCAGGCCACCTCCCAATCGTTTGTTGCAACGGTTAAACAACCTGACCAAGTGAGCCCTCAGTCAGCCTCACCCACCATCCAGGGGTCAGGGTCACGCACCCAGGGACCTCGAAGAGGCAAGGGGAAACCAGCCGGGAGAGGGACGGTTTGCCGTTGCTGGCGGTGTGGAAGGGAGGGCCACGTGAGGGCCCAGTGCCCCTCTCTCACTGAGCCGCGACGTTGTTTTCGATGCAATGCAACAGACCACCTCGTGAACGCTTGTTCAAAAAACGATGACGGCCAGCAGAACAACGCTCCCCCTACACCAAGGAGAGGAAGGGGGAAGGCAACATGGGGGAGGAGTCAGGAGGACCCCTGACTATACCCATGCTCATGAGGTCCAAACAGCGACTGTGCCCCCGGAAGAACAAGGGATCCCTTGTTGGGGAGTGAGGGGAGTCAACCAACCCCCCAAGAAATAGTGGAGAGCCCTCCACCAACTGTTGCTGCCCCTACCCAAACGTTGACGGTGCAGGAGGAAAGGTAATGCAGGAGCCTATTGCCCGCCCTCAATCCGCGAAGGAAGTCACTGTGTCCATCGTGGAAATATGGGTGGGAGAGCGACAGCAAAGGTGTTGTTGACACTGGAGCAAGTGTGTCTTTGTTAGAAGAACATCTTGTGACACGGTCAGTGCAGCCTATGAAAGGTTGTTTAGTTTTAAGTGCAGCAGGTAACCATCAATGGACGAGTAGTGACACATACCTTCTGTGTAGTACCGGCATTACAAGTAGAAGGAATTTCAGTTATTTTAGGAACTGATTTTGTGGCTAGGAACCAAATAATAATAGCTGGCACAGACAGGAAAGGGATCGAAGTATATTTAAAGGGACAACGAATCCCCATGGCGGAAGGTGGGGGGACCGAGGTGTCTACGAGTCTCCCTAAGAAGGGTGGTGTAGGGAAAGTACCCGCCGCCCCAGAGGCAGGAGATGTGGCACCACCCCGGACCCTCTCGTCCCTCACTGTTACACCTGCACAGGATTTACCAGAAGGCACCTTAGTTTTGATTAGACCCCATCAGAATGATAAAATCAGAAATGGGAAGATTTTATCATTCCAGGTCTGAGCGAGGTAACACACGGCGAGGTTAATGTGCCATTTATTAATGTTAGCGATCAGTGTATCGTGTTAGACAGTGGGTCAATATGCGACCTTGAACCTTGTGAAAGAGCAAATGCTTCTCACATATTCGCAGCCTTGAGTACCAAGCATCAGGGTCGCAGTGAAGAACATTTGCATAGACTACTGCGAACAGCTGGTGGGTCTACCCCTGTTACTTATCAAAATATTCTCAAGGAAATTATAGAAACTTATCAAAATGCAATTGCAATTGATGACGAAACCCAGGGCAGAGTAAATGATTTTCTTTTTTGTTATAGAGATTGGGGATCTACCACCCATAAGATCTAAGCCATATAGAATTCCTGTTTGTTATCAGCGGAAAGTGGAGAACGAAATTAATAAATTAAGGTTAAAAAGAAGGATGGTTCTCTTAGGCTATGTGTTGATTATAGAAAGTTGAATAGTAACACAAAAGACAATGCATTCCTATTGCCCTCTATCAAAGAATTGTTGATTAAGGTCTGAGATAGTAAATTCTTCACCATCTTGGATTTAAAGTCAGGTTATCATCAAATACCTATAGACGAGAGTAGTAAAGAAAATACAGCCTTTATAGCTAATGATCAATTGTTTGGGAGTAAAGAACGCTCCTGCCCATTTTTCACGTGTTATGATGTCCGTATTAGCTTTGCTGTGAGGGCATAGCGTGTTTGTATACTTAGATGTCATAATCATAATAGGGGCCACAGTAGAAGAACAAAAGAAGAACATTATTGAAGTCTTAGAAGGTTTACAACGACATGGTATGAAAATTAGTCTAACCAAATGTAAATTCTTTCAGCAAGAAGTTAAATTTTTGGGGCACATTGTAACATCTGGAGGCCTTAAGCCTTGTCAGATAAAGTAACAGCGATTAAAGAATTTCCTCAACTGAAGAATGCAAAAGAAGTAGCCAGTTTCCTCGGGCTCGCAGGCTACTATTGTAAGTTCATAAAAGATTTTGGTAAAATCGTGAGACTGTAAAGTCATTTGTAAAGTCTCTGCTGAACATGTTATTTGTAAAGTCTCTGCTGAGCAAGTTTTCTATGGTGACATCCCATTTTCTTTACCTCTACAATTCGTCACGCCTGGCGTGCCTGGTCACATAAATCCAATCATTTAAACTATGTATATAACTGTTTACCTGTCTTCGATTTGTGTACGTATTCAACTTCAATTCTGTCTATTTGCATATTGTAAAGTGTACTCGTTCGCTGTATTTATTGTTAATTATTATTGACCTCAGGTCATCCTTGCTCACCAGGTTCCCCGTCCCCACCTCCATCAAGGCTGTCCAGGAGTTCCTCGGGATGGTGAATTACTACAGGAGGTTCATCCCCGGGATCGCACACACCATGGCCCCCTGACGGAGACCCTGAAAGGGCAACCAAAGTCCTTAATGTGGGGACCCAGCCAGCAGCAGGCCTTCTCCCTGACAAAGA
Source organism: Macrobrachium rosenbergii (assembly GCF_040412425.1). Classification (NCBI taxonomy): domain Eukaryota; kingdom Metazoa; phylum Arthropoda; class Malacostraca; order Decapoda; family Palaemonidae; genus Macrobrachium; species Macrobrachium rosenbergii. Next base: position 1,479,135 of record NC_089756.1, on the reverse strand, counting down.
CCGCCCTTGCCGAGGCAACTGCCTTGGCCCACGAGGATCCCACCACCCCCTCCAGCTGACGACGGATGCCAGCAGCGTCGCCTGTGGAGCTGTCCTGGAGCAGGTCATCGACGGCGCTCCCCAGCCCATCACCTTCTTCAGCAAGAAGTTCAACCCCGCAGAGGCCCACTACAGCACCTTCGACAGGGAACTCTGCACAGTGTACTATGCAGTCCGGCATTTCAACTTCCTCCTGGAGGGCACGCCCTTCACAATCTATACTGACCACCAGCCGCTGATCCACACCTTCACCAAGCAAGGGGACGCATGGTCTTCCAGGCAGCAGCAACACCTCTCGGCCATCGCAGAGTTCACCTGCTCCATCAAGTACCTCCCCGGCAGGAAGAACCCTGTGACGGACACTCTCTCCAGAGTCGAGCTTAATGTGGTGCAGCTCGGGATCAACTATGAAGACCTCGCCAGAGAGCAGGCTGCCGACCCAGAGACCCCAGCCTACTGCACCGCCATCACGTCCCTGAAGTGGAGAGACGTGCCCCTCGCCCCTGGGGGCCCAAATCTCCTCTGAAACATTAGTACCGGCCAGCCCCGCCCCCTGGTGCCAGCCTCCCGCCGCCACCAGGTATTCAACGTCATCCACGGCCTGTCACACCCCTCCGGCAGGACGACGGCCAAGCTGCTGTCAGAGAAGTTTGTCTAGCATGGAGTGCAGAAGGACGCGAGGACCTGGGCAAGGCAGTGCCAAACCAGCAAGGTGGGGCGTCACACTGAGTCTGGGGTAGGCGAGTTCCCGCAGCCAGGGCTGTGGTTTGGCCATGTTCACATCGACGTTGTCGGGCCCCTTCCCCAGTCAGGTGGGCCCAGATATCTCCTATTATGATTATGACATCTAAGTATACAAACACGCTATGCCCTCACAGCAAAGCTCAACGAGGTGGCCCGAAGCCACGCCAATGCAAGAAGCCACCGGCAGCGCATGCGCCGAGGCCCTGCTCTCCAGTTGGATCAGCCACTTCGGCGTCCCAGACCACATCACAACCGACAGGGGCCCCACCTTCCTGTCCGAGTTGTGGTCCGCCCTGGCTTGACTGCTGGGGACAGCTCATCAAACCACCACGGCCTACAACCCAGCTGCCAATGGCTTGGTCGAGCGGTTTCACAGGTCCCTGAAGGCGTCCCTTATGGCCCGCTGCACTGCTGAGGACTGGAAGTACCAGCTGCCGTGGGTCCTCCTCGGGTTGCGAACCTCCCCGAGGGCCGATGGCGCCCCGTCCACAGCTGAGAAAACCTACGGCGATCCCCTCGTGGTCCTGGGTGAGCTAGTTAAAGAGGACAGCCACAACCCATCTGTCCAGAGGCTTCGCGACATAGTCGGCAAGTTCGCCCCCTGCAAGCGGACATATACCAACAGGTTGGCCACCACCCACGTCTTCGTCAGGGATGATGCCGTCCGCCCACCACTGACCAGTAATTAACTTGACTCAGTCTATATGGGGAACATGAAAGCGAGGGGAGACGTACTCTCCCTTAGTGGACACAGTTCCAATCTGCTTCTCTCCTGTCGTTCTCCAGACTGTTGAACCCCTGAATTTCTTGTTATCTGCAATCTCCACCTCCTTCTAGCCCTATTAGAAGGATTTATCTGCAAGGCCTCCCCTTCAAATAGTTGATTGGGAAGGGCTGTAGTGGGTGTGATTCAAATCTCTCCTTAGAGGACTTGATTGGAGGTGATCTTAGGAGGGTGTGTGAAAGACCCCTCCCTAGCATGTTTGATTGGAGGGTGTTGAAGTACATCACTTTGTCCAGCCCCCAAATTCCTGGAATTTCCATGAAAATGCCTCCTATTGAAGGCGGGGTTATAGAGCTGGCTGATGTAAGCTTTTAGGCTGTGCTGACTCATGATTTGGTTAACTTAATCACGAGGCCACTACTTCCGACTTTTATGATTGGTTTTATGGCTTTAGACGCGATATACCTGCTCACTGTTTTTGAGTTCGTGCAAAGTCCTACCTCGGTCAGCGTATTTGAATCCAAGATAATAACAAAAGCTTTTAGGCGTTATCACTGTTCTCTCTGCCTCTCTTTTTATTCTTACGTCTCTCTCTCTCTCTCTCTCTCTCTCTCTCTCTCTCTCTTCTATCTAATTTCCGTAGCTACTCTACATCACTCGGTCACACTACCTCACACTGCCCTCAGTGTGACAATAAGAATACAGTTCAATGGATGACTGCAAAACTACACAAATAAAATAAAGCAGTTATATGACTGCCCACCAAGTAATACTCTCAAAAAATATAAGCAAATTGCACAAGCTGTGACAATGTATATTAATGTAAAAAAAATCAAAACAAGAATACATTGTAGAAAATTCACACATTATATCATGAATCAAAAGAGATATACATATACATACAGATATAAATTACCACAGTGTAAAAAATGGTAAACTGTTATAAACATATAATGCAAATAATAATGTACAAAGAAATCATTAGTAAATCATGCCTATAAGATCATTTTACTTCTTCATTAGCCCTTTTTATTTCTGTTATAATCTTTTCAATATCTGAAATTACTACACGTTTGACTAAAATTGCAAACACTATTATTGCAATTATGATTATGATCAAATTGAACAGAGACAGAATTGGTGACACCTTTTCTTTGTAATAGAAAAACTCATCTACTAATGTTAACTCATTTAGTTGCTTTAACTCTAATTGAGCCAACTTAAATTCTTTAACTTCACTAGGTAGTTCATGTATGGGGCACTTTTATGGATTGTTATTTCTGTGAAAACATGAGGTTCATAATATAATTTATTTGGAATAACTGACTTGCATGACTTATCAAAAGCATGGACATTATTGAAATTAATTTCAGTTCTTATATTATGGCAGTTAATAGTTGCTGTTACTGTATTTAGTGAAAACAAAAATTGACTGTTGTACTAGGATGGAAACAAAATCATGTTTGGATAACTGTGTACACAGTTCTTGTTCTTGATTTTTGTTTTCAATTATTTCTTGAACACAAGGACAGGCACTGGTAGTTCCATAAAGGTTGGCAAGGTTGCAGATATACTCCTTATCCTTCAAAATTATGCAATCTCTTAATTGAACATCAGTAATAAATGACATCATTAGCCCATGTTCTTCTAATACAAAATTGATGTGGTTGACATTTGAGATAATGACATTTTCCATTATCAACATGGGAAAAGAATGTATGGACATCAGTACGTCTGCAAATTTTTGATTAAATGGTAACACTAAAATAATCTTGTTTGTAACCACCTTGGTGGTTATCAAAGTACAGTAGACCAAGACATCCTTTACCATAGGGGTATAATGCCCTTCTACCAAAAAATCACTAATTATGCCCTCTAACTCCTTTGGAGTAATTAATGTTGGGCTTAATATTCCTTTATAGGCTAACAAAATGGCATTTAACATATTTTTGTGGTCTTGCAAGAGAGTTCTTACACTATTAATAAAGGTATTTAAATACTGTTCATAAATTATTACATTAATTTCCTTACTAATGTTGTGATTCACTGCATTAATGAATACTTTTAGTTTTTCTAACTCTTGGTTATTTAAGTTTTGATATATTATCACTTTGCTCATTACAGTGCCCCTTGTTACTGCCCATTGCTCCATTCTACGTTAGAATCAGTGGCTACACCAAACAATTGATTAAGTGCTGTCCCTATAACAGGTAAGAGGGATCTTTTGGATCTTGTATTTAACACACTCCCTATGTCATTATCTAGTTTTCCCAACAATGGTAAGACACTATTATTTTCACTTTTATGTATTATTGTTTTCAATTCCATTTGAACATCTTTCAATGTCACTTCATTGATAAGCACTGATTTAATATCAATACTTACTGTACTGAGATCTTTTATTAATTTCACAGATCCCTTTTTCTCTAGTAGTGCTAGGGTTGCCAACCGTCCTTTATTTGAAAGGACAGCCCTTTAATTTAGGTATTCAGTCCTTGTCCTTTTTTGCATCTAGAAAGGACGCCAAATGTCCTTTATTTCTATCATATTACCACTGTCAACAAAATTGATGATAACGTGATGTGCAGAATTGTGCTTAAACTTGACAATGGTAGTGGTAGTTTGTAAAGCGCTAGTACAGTACTGTAGCCTACGCGCTACATACTCGTTCTGTCAGTTTGTGCGCGGTCGCCGCTGTTTCAGTCACTTTCAGAGTTTCAGTTGCCTTTTCAACGTTGTGAGGTGCAAAGGTATTTACTTTCGTTGTCATTATGTCTAATATATGTGGAGGTTAATTCATCTAATTTTTCTTTCATAAAATTGTCAGCTCCTTGTGAAATTAATGCACATTGTATCTTAAAAAATATAAGTAAGGATAAGAAAACACTAAAAAATTTAGAAAAGCTTCTAGAATGTGGTTATGTGAAGTACCGGCTATATCAGGTGATAATTCAAAAGCACACTGTCAATATTACAAGTGTGCTATTGCAGCAAAATAGTGTCAGCGGAGATAAGAAAATATTAACGCAGTCAGAGAGTATGTACCATTCCAGGAATAATACAGAGCCACAGTGTAAATAGGCCTATTGCAAGTATGCTATGCCAGCAGCAAAATATTGTCAGCTGGTATAGCATACCGAGACAAGAAAATATTAATGCAGTCCCGTAATAGACAGTGTCTTTTACTGACTTGTTAGTTAAGAAATGTGACACCGTTGCAAAGTTGGAAGCAATATTGCGTTAGTTATATTTTTATATTTTTTATCATATAGCATTATATATTATGATATAGTTTTATAATTTATTTATTTAGCTATTTTTAATTTAGCACTTTTCTTATGAGTTTTTTTAGTTTTTTTTATTTTTTGCTCTATTTTTGCGGGAATTTTGCTCCTTTTCATCATTTTCATTTGAAATCACTGGATGTGAACTTCTGACTTGTTCAGTTACTGTAGTCCTAGTATCTGTGAAGGAGGGTTACATGACGGTTATTTTATTGTAGCTGTATATTGATACCTATTAGGTTGCTGGTGAAACCAACAAAAATATGGTTAGCTACTTGGTTAAGAATATGGTTACGATGGTGTTACTTATACATTTATTATTTTCAGGCAATTAATAAAAAATTACAAGTATATATACGATTGAAAATCGCATTACTTAGCTGACTAGCTCAGTTCATTAAATGCTGACTTTGAAAATATATATTAAAAAGCAATTAATGTTTAATGGTTTTCTGTTGCCAGATCATGGAACACCCAGTGAAGAGAAAAAAAGCATGTGTGCTCATTTAACAAGGACTGGAAAAGGAGTATGAATGGTTGGTAGAAACTAGTAATCCACAAGAGGCAAAGTGTAACATTTGCCAAAGTGTTTTTAAAATTGGAAACATGGGTGCTTTAGCAGTAACACACAACATGCAAATTCGGATAACCACAAAACTAGAATTAAAATTTCAGCTTGCAGTTCTCTAATTGATAAATTTTTAGTGAAAACTAATTCAGAAGAAGAAGGTATTGTAGTTGCTTCGGAAATAGCTCAAATGTATCATGCAGTTAAACACAATCATTCATACAACTCGCTGGATTGTGGCCTGAAATTAAATTCAAAACTTTACCAGGATTCGAAAGTTGCAGCAAAAGTATCTTGTGGTCGAACCAAATCCGAGGCAAATGTTGCAAATGTGCTAGGTAAAAAGGCATTGGGAGTGGTTATGGATGATTTAAAACAACATGATCCTCCTCTATTTTTTGCACTTCAAACTGATGCTTCAAATATAAAAAACAGGAAAATGTTCCCAGTATGCGTTCAGTATTTCAGCATGGAACATGGCACAGGAAATTATATTATTGATTTTTTCGAGAATGCAGATGAAAGTGCAGACGGAATGTTCATTTGTTTGAAAAACACTATGGATAATTTGCAACTTGATTGGAAAAGAGTTTCTTGTTTTAGCGCAGATAATGCAAATTGCAATTTTGGAGTAAACCATTCTTTATATACAAACATTCTCACATTGAATGATGATATTGTTAAGGCTAACTGCAGTGCCCACATTTTATACAATTCAGTAAGATTTGCTTTGGGAACCTTGAATGTGGACATTGAAAACATTGTCCTGAAAATTTATGGCCATTTCTCAATGTCAGCAAAAAGACGCGAAACTCTTAAAGAGTTTCATTTGTTTGTAGATATAGAATTTAATGAAATTCTTCGACGTGTACCCACTATACTCAGTTTTTTTTTTACCGAGGCGCATTTGCCCTCAATCGCAGGGGTGCCCTTTTAGCTCAGAAAAGTTTCCTGCTAGCTGATTGGTTGCAAAGTATTTTGTCCGAATAGCATCATTGTTTTCAAATAATTACAAGTAATGTGAATCGAAACTTATTTACTAACCTAAATTTCTCCATCAGATATATGTTTTGTCAATAAATAATGTTAACGAATAAAGAGATTATAAAGTATTGTGATGGTAAGTCTAAATTTAATAACAACACCCGCTGAAGTCAACAACAGGAGCTTGTTTTCGGATGCACGCTGGATAATTTTTTTTACTTTTCGCATATTTTAACACCAATTGGGATAAATTACACTAAGCATAAGAAAAACATGTTATTATAAACTTTCTTTGAATATCAGACTCTACGAAAAACATGGAATCAATAAAACTCGCTATTGGTGAAAACTTCAGAGGAAGTAAAAGTAACAGCCTGTGGCGGCCTGGCGGGAAAACCAGCTGACTATCATTGCAACACTTATACCTGATGGAGAAATTTAGGTTAGTAAATAAGTTTCGATTCACATTACCTGGTAATTATTTGAAAACAATGATGCTATTCGGACAAAATACTTGCAACCAATCAGCTAGCAGGAAACGTTTCCGAGCTAAAAGGGCACCCCTGCGATTGAGTGCGGATGCACCTCGGTAAAAAAAAAAAAAAAAAAAAAAACTGAGTTTAGGTGGCTATCCCTGCAGCCATGCATTGAAAGACTTCTACTTTCTTGGAAAGCTTCAAGTTCTTATTTCTTGAGCAGACCAACTGAGTGCTCTAAACAATTACTTCAACTTCTTAGAATAGATAATGATTCTACAGAAATTTCTGAGCTTATTGAAATTTATTTGCTATTCTCGCAGCATGTTATGGAGATATTAAATCAGCCGTTCAAGAACTGGAGAAGAACGAAACTTCTGAAGCTCAAGAGACAACTGAAGACTTTAGATTATTTCTTATATCATGACTAACATATTTGGAAAAAAGAATCGACTTTAATGAAAATTCAACATTTGGAAAGCTATCAAATCTAAGTTTTTTAAGAAATTCCTTCCGAAAATATCAGAAAATTGTAGAAATTGTAGAAGATTTGAAGTTGAAAGACAGGCTTAATTTGGACATGGATAACCTCTTTGATGAAGTTTCAATAATTCAAGAAAGTTTCAGCAAGATTCAAAGTTCTGAACTGTTTGCAGAATGCAAAACAACAAGCAGCAAATGGCACATGATTTTAAAACGTACTAATCATAAGTGCGTCAATATATCTAAAATAGTTTCATTTGCGCTTTCAATCCCTGGAACATCAGCATACTGTGAACGCATTTTTAGTGTAATGTCATCTAAATGGCGAAATGAAAGAAACAGATGCTCCGTAGAACTAATGAAAAGTGAACTTTTCATATACTTTAACTTGAAGGACACTTGTCGGGAATTTTCGGAAAAATAAAACATGATCCACAGTTGCTGAAGTTCGCCAAAAGTCAGAACAAATATAACTTTAAAACTAGAAGCTTGTGTAAAGGTATGGTCAAAGTATATTCAAACTTGTGGATACATTTAAACCTTAATTTAAAAAAAAATATGGCTACATTTCTAATTATTGTCCTTTATTGAAATTTGTCAGAGTTGGCAACCCTAGTTATAGATAGCAACTCCTTAATATCCAAAAGAAAGCTAAACTTGTGACTGACGTCTTTCTCATTCGAGAATGAAAAAAGTTGCATAAATTAAAATTTCTTCCTATATTTTTCGTTGCAAAAGATAAATAAATAAAATACTTTATGCTTTGATAATAACATCAGCCTCAGTTTTACGAAAGTGCAGAAATAATTGTAGTCTGCAGTTCGTTATGCACAAAAAATGCTCACGAAAGAAAACGAAACACTAGATTGACGGGGGTACCTATCCAATATCTTTGCACTAACTCACAGTCACTGAACCACTTATTTTATAAGTACGTAATAAAATTTGATAGTATAGTAATTAGCACATAATGATTACATTTATGTATAATGAACATTAAAGGAAGTCAATCTTCATTAAATATAAAATATATACTGAAAACTCAACTTAAAGATTCTAAGTTACTGGTTTCATCACCCCATTTCCCCCAAAATAGATGTCTTCCCAACTTCAATTTGGCGCCCCGTAAATGCTGCGCCCGGGGACATATGTCCCCCCCCCCCCAAGCACCCCACCATCACGACGCCTCTGCCTATACTTGAATTAACCCATTCTCCTAATCTGACAGGAGGTTTCCTTTCTCTAGCTGAACGTCGAACATTTATTTCTGGATCAGCAGACTCATCAATATCACTCTCAGGTGATGCTTGAAATTCAATGTACTTTGGACTACATGGTGAATCCTCACATGGTGACTCCTCAAAAATTACAGACTTAGATTCATCAAAAATAACATCTCTGCTATGAAAAATCCTTTTTGTGTCAAGGTTGCAAAGACGATAGCCTTTGGTTGTAGAACCATAACCAAGCAAAATGCACTTCCTTGATTTAGAATCTAATTTCTCTCTTTCATCCTTTGGAATATGGACATGAGATATACAGCTAAAGGTACGGAAATGTTTTACATTAGGCTTCCGTCCATTCAGTGCTTCTTATGGTGTCTTGTCTTTCAAGACAGAATTAGGACTTCTATTACGCACATATGCTGCAGTTGACACAGCTTCAGCCCAAAAGGTCTTAGGCAACATTGCATCAGATGACATGGCTCTCACAGCCTCCACAAGAGTCCGGTTCATGCGTTCTGCAACCCCATTTTGTTCAGGTGTCTTGGGAATTGTCTTTTCATGACGAATACCTTCATCTTGCAGATATCCTTCAAACTCAACAGATGTATACTCTCCACCATTGTCTGTGCGCAAAATCCTAATTTTCTTCTCATACTGGTTTTCAGCAAGAGTTTTCCAAGTCTTAAATACACTAAAAACATCCCCTTTACCCTTCAAAATATACACCCAAACATACCTTGAGGCATCATCTATAAAAGTAATAAAATAATTTCCACCACCCAAAGAACCTGGGTTCATCTTACCACAGACATCTCTGTGAATTAAATGTAAAACCTTATATTCTTTTCTAACCTCTCCAGTAGGAAATGAGGATTTATGAATTTTACCATCAGAACAATTTTCACAGACATATGAGTCATTAACCACATTTTTGAAAACCAACTTTCTCACATTATTCATTCCAAGATGACAAAATCGTCTATGCCATAACATTTCATCTGAATATACATTTGAACAATGAGCAGGTGCCTTTTGGAAACAATCGAGCATATATAATCTTCCTAACTTTTTCCCCACAACTAGCAACTTATTTTTCTTACTGCAAATCTTGCATGAATGTCCATAAAATTGTGTCACCTTACCCCCTAATGTAACCTGAGAAATAGAAATCAAGTTATGAGCTAAATCTGGCACATTCAAAACTTTTTCAAGTATACGGTTTTCTACCTTATTGTTAGGTAAATTAACTTGCAAAGAGACAGAGCCTTCACCAACAGCTGTAAGTGGTCTTCCATCACCCACTTCAACTTTAACAAGTGTTCTTGGATTTACAAAATTAGAAAAGAAAGACTTATCATTACACATATGTTGAGTAGCACTTGAATCAAGTACCCAAGAGCCATTACATGTATCACTAGCAGATAAAGCACTTACAAATAAGGTAACCTCATCATCAATACCTTGCCCTTTGGCAACTAGGCTTTGTTTAACTTTATGACCCTGACTCTTTTCATTATTCTCTTTCCTTTTCTTGCATTTTTCAATAAAAATATAACAATTTCTCTTTACATGACCTGTCTTGTTGCATTCAAAACACTTAACAGTCTTTTTCTGTTTAGCAAGTAAAGACTTAATTTCACTTTCCTGCATAGGCTTAAGCCTATCACCTTTAATTTTATATTCTTCATGCAGCAACCTCTCAGTGACTGATTCCCATGAAGGAACTTTCTCCATAGCTTCCAGAGCTGTCACTAAAGTTGAATAATCATCAGGAAGTGAAGCTAATAAATTTATTACCCTGTCTTCATTTTCTATTGGATCACCAATAACTGCCAATTCTTCAAAATTTTCTGCAAAAGTTTTAAGATGCCCTTGTAAATCATCACCAGGCTTCAGCTTCAGACTGTATAATTTTCTTTTTAACTTGAATTTATTGGCCCATGACTTTTTCTGAAATGTATCCTGCAGTTTCTGCCATACCACTTTTGGATCTTTAGCATCACCTATTAAGTAAAGAAGTCTAGGCTCTACCGCTAACTCAATTGTAGCTAAAGCTCTGTCTTTTCTTAATTCAAACTTCTGCACTAAGTATTGCAGAAGGAGCTCATCTTTCTTTTACCAAATGCATTTTTACCTGCACTTTCACGTAGCATTAAAGGTGGACTAAAATAAACTTAACACCAACACAGCATAGCATGAATTCTGCGGTTAGTGATACCATTGGAATGTCTCCCAATGAAGCACTGTTCGGCTGCCCAGAGCAGGGCGCATTCGATTTGTTACCTATTCCATCAGCAGGGGCGTCATTTCAGATTTTTGTTAGGGGGGCAAAGACGGTTTGGCCAGCAAAGTGAGCCTAATCAACTGAGTATTTTTTTTTTTTTTAGCTATTTTATGTGTTTTTGAAGCCACATGAGCAAGGTATTTCAGCAAAAATTATATTCTCCCACTACTATGTTTTATCTCATCATCACTGGTAGCTAGTAGACAGACAAAGATCAAAAAACATATTATTTCAGAGAAATTTTATATATTTATGATTGCACATTTAAAAAGAAAACATGCTGTTACTTCTTGGGGCTTGGGGGTGAGGGGGCCAAGTTGAGGCTTGGGGAGGGCAACTTAGGTCTTGGGGGGACAAATTGAGTCTTGAGGGGGGCAGTTGACCGCCCCAGCCCGCCCCAAATGATGCCCCTGTCCATCAGGGGATGAGACTGTAAGGGCACTTGTCTCCACAGCGAAAGAGAGATATGTGCGTCTTGCTAGGAACCTTGAAATGAAAACGCAGGATATAGTGGTTAGGAGCAATGCAAAGCTGGATAGAGTTAAAGTTGCTGTGGGAGATGGCATTTTTGTGAAAATAAATGTCAAGAATCTGTAAAGTCCCCGCTAAGTGGGTTTTCTGTGGTGGTGACCTGTTTTCTTTGCCTCTCCTAGGATTGCTGCTCCTAGGATTGCCGCTCCTAGGATAACGGGTCACGCAGATTCAGCCATACCCAATCATTTAAACTGATTTATGTAAATATTTACCTGTTACCAACTTGTATGTTATATGTTTCTTTTGCTCAGGTATCAGAATGTATCCAACTTTATTATTGTCCATTTGTGTAACTCAGAGTGTATTTGTTTATTGTATTTATAGTCAAATGTTATTGACCTCAGGTCACCCTGGTTTTCATTGTACTCGTCGGCGTGACGTCAGTCCACCACTATATAAACCGCCTGTGTCCTCAATAAAGTAGCAGTAACCTTATCCTGCTCGTTTCTTTCGCACCTCTTAAAGTGGTGACCCCGGAGTGGTTCCCGGAGCCATTAGCAGACTCACACGGTGACTCAGTCTTGGCTCAGGAACTACCTGTTTTGCAGAGAAATAGTTTGACCTCAGGTCACGTGTAAAATTTTTGTACTCGCGGTCTCTGCGTATACGCAGACGTCCACAAGCTGCTTTATAAGCGGGTCGCTTCAGTAATAAACCAGCAGTACTTGTCTTCCTGCTCTTTCTTTAGCACCTCTCACACATTATTATACAAGAAGATTACGTTGCATGGTGTTCATCTGACGCAATATCTTTGAGTATAGAGTTTCAGAATAAAGTTCTGTTGCTTAGGAATTTTTTTTTTGGGTGAGATGAATATCAGACGGAATCTGTCTGATCCGTTACGGGGTTGGCTAACTGAACTTAGTGCTCCAGCGGTTAGGGTATAGGATAGGATTAGGAAGTCTTTAACATGGCTTCCACTTTTAGGTGTTTCAATTTTTCAGCTCTCTTCTAGAAGGAGTAAGAGGGCTGTGCTATTGGTAATTGGAGCCATTATGATCACAGGTGCAATTGCTAGTATGTCAATTGCTAATTTGGGTGAGGAATGAACAGGTATCGGCAGTACGAGTATTTGCTAGCCAGGGTAAAACTTTGATGACTTTACGAGACAATTAACTTTAGTATCTAGTGCATATTGTTTGCTATGATTTTTGAGCTGGCCCCCACTGACCTTTCATTATGGATATTTGTCGTACCTGGGCAAGGATGCCCAGAGGTAGGTGGGCCGAGCTCCTATTAAGACTTAAGCTGACTAATTGCTGGCCTGCGAAAAAAGTGTGTCCAGTGCAGGTGGCCTTTATATTGACACTGGTGTTATCCCCGGTTAGATACAGCGGGTATCTGACCTGTACATTTGTGCCTTCCGATTGTGGCCAAGATGCATGGGGACAACGTGACAGATGGAAACTTTGTCATATCTATGAATTCAGAAGGCGGAGTCCTTCGAACACTGAACCAGACAGTGTCAACATGCTTCAAGGGAGGGGTTATTAAGTGAGTATGTGCATATGTGCACTCCCTAATGTGTATATTATAGAGGAACTATACAATGGTTATTCACTTCGATTTGCTGCTGGTGTGGCTGCTCTTTGAGCTGTGTTAGTGAATAAGAACAGCCACTGTGAGGAACGGTTTCCATGGGCCACAGAATGTGACTAAGATATCTCATTAACACTTATATCTTTTTCAGACCTTATGTGGAATACCCATCTTACGTTGCAGTGAAACCCCTCTGTTCTCCATTATGCATTTTTCCATTTTGTTCTCCATTGTGCATTTAGCTGTTTTAAGTGTCTATTTTTTTAAACACCATTTCAGATTTTAATATATGCTATGTTTCTTTTAACAGGTAATTCTGGTTGAGTCCTGTGAGGACGAATATTTTAGAAGTGGTGTTCTTTCAAAATATGGTATATGACATTTATTTTGATCTAGAATAATCATGACCGTTTTATTTTGTTTGCTGACCAGGGTGTTAGTCACTAGTATTGGTTGGTCTAGAATCATTAATTCGATTGATTGTTGATCTGAGTTTCCTCTAGTTATGGCTTCCATTTCTGTGGGGTGTGAGAAACTCCATTTCATGACCGCAGCTTTTGCTGAAATACTTTCGTTAAATTTGCAAATAAAGTCTAGTTTTGCATCTCTGGATTTTATTCCAGTAGGCCTTTGTTTGAGAATAGATACAGTGAGAGAAGTCGATAAGAGAGTAAGAATGTGCTGACCCAATGCTGGCCATTGCTACCAGAGAATCTTAAGGATGTAAGACGATTTGACACTGTTCTTAAAACAGGTGTAGAAAGAGATTACGACCCTATCTGACCTTGTTCTATGGTGTAATAGCTGGCGGTAGGGGTGATAGACAGGAATAGATAGTTAAGTAGATAAACAGATAGGTGATATGCTACACTTCCAAAGAGACATATTTTATTAATAGTGGTGGGTGGTATTGGCATCTCAGAATAAGGATTTGATGGTTCAGTCCAAGTTTGTGTGGACTTTGGGAAGTTGAACGAGAAAACCATTCCTGATCGCTACCCTGTGGCATGTTTGCCAGAATTATTTGTTGAGATTGGGGCCAAGAATACTTATTATTCAATTGATCTGATGCAAGGGTACTTGCAAGTACCGCTTAGTGAGGAGAGTCGAGAGTACACGGCTTTCTCTTTGCCGAAGGGGCATTATGAGTCCAAGCGGATGCTGTTTGGTTTATCAGGTAGTCCTATGTCATTTACTAGGCTAATTAATAAAGTTTTTCATGGCTTGTTAGGGAAGACCATTTATATATATATGGATGATATTTTAGTTTGCCACTGATTCGGTAGAGGAACATTTAGAGGTTCTTAGGGAGCTTTTTATGAGGCTTAGGTTAGCGGGTTTGAAGATAATTTTCTGAAGAGGCAGATAGTATATTTGGGTCATGCCATTTCTAAGAAGGGCGTTAAAGTGAATGATGATAAAGTTAAGGCAATTGTGGATTTTGCTACTCCCAAGAATTAGAAACAGATTCGGTCTTTATTAGACTTGGCTGGATTTTTCCGTAGGTTTGTGAAAGGGTTTTTCTATTCTAGCATTTCCTTTAACAGATGTCCTGAGGGATTATGTGCAGTTTGTATGCGGAGATGGACAGCAATTAGCTTTTCAGAAGATTAAGGATGCCTTAGTAAATCCCCCAGTGTTGAAGTTTCCTGATTTGGAACATCCTTTCACGTTGGTGACAGATGCTAGTTTCGATGGTATAGGGGCATGCCTTATGCAGAAGTTCAATGGAAGACTCCATCCGATTGCATTCTACAGTAGGAAGTTTAAAACACGGGGTAGTAATGAACGGCTATGGTCGGTAATGGAGAATGAAGCCTTTGCCGTAGTGTCTAGTTTGGTAATGGAGAATGAGGCCTTTGCCATAGTGTCCAGTTTAGTTCATTTTAAGATGTTATTGATGGGCAATCAAGTAGAGGCTCTTACGGATCATAAGCCATTGCTGGATCTTTTCAATAAGCCGGATCTTTCTCCTAAAAGGGCTATGTAGTATCTGACAATCAGGGGTTTTCATGCCAAGCTTAAGTATTTAGAGGGTAGACATAATGTAGCAGACCCCTTAGTAGAAGTTTTTCTGATGCAGATGGCACTCATGTATATTATGTATCTGAAGATTGCATAGACTGGGATAATAGTTTAGTAGAAGCTAAACAAGATGAGGATGAGATTTTGGCAGACGCAAAAGCGTTTCTTAGAGGGGAATTAGTTAGGAAGGGCTATAAGTTTCCTTTTTCAGGGCTTGAATTAGAGGGTAATTTGTTAGTTAGGAAGATTAAATACAGACTGAGAAATAGTGAGGATAAGGGTGATATGACACAAATAGTTGTTCCTAGGAGTTTAGTGCCTATGGTCAGGATATTGTTCACTGCAGGTCTGGCAGTCCGCATTTAGGTACTGAGAACACATATCAGAATTTACGGGGACAATTCTTTTGGAAGAATATGCTCACGTCAGTGGAAGACTTTGTGAAAGGTTGTTCGGTTTGTAATGTGTGTAAGCCATCGAGGGTCGTTTCTTGGAAGTTGGGTTCATTTCCTATTCTCAGCAGGCCGTTTTCTAGGGTCCATATGGACCTTATGTCCAATTTCTGTGAAACTAGCTATGGCCATAGGCACCTGTTGGTGGTTGTTGACGAATTAACCAGGTTCTTAGAGATTTTTCCTTTGAAGCATAAAACAGCAGAGGCGGTGGCAGTCTCATTCTTTAATGGATATATTTGTCATTATGGGGTTCCTGAGGTGCTGATTACAGATAATGGGCGAGAATTTGTGAACAAGACATCAGATTGTCTTGCAGATGTAATGGGCATTCGGAAAGTCACTATTATTCCCTATAGACCAGAAGCTAATGGGCTATGTGAGCGGGCAAATAGGAAGGCAATTGAGGCTCTCAGGGTGACTATAGGGGGTAATGATATAAATTGGGATCTATATATTCCACAGGTGCAGCATAGCATCAATTCTATGGTTAGTGATACCATTGGAATGTCTCCAAATGAAGAGCTGTTTGGTTGCCCAGCGCGGGGTGCATTCGATTTGTTACCTATTCCATCAGAGGATGAGACTGTAAGTGCACGTGTCTCCACGGCGAAAGAGAGATATGGAATTTTGAAATGAAAATGCGGGATATAGTGTTTAGGAGCAATGCAAAGCCGGATAGAGTTAAAGTTGATGTGGGAGATAGCGTTTTTGTGAAAATAAATGTCAGGAATCAATTAAACTATAAGCTAGGTCCTAAATTTGAAGGTCCTTTTCTGGTTGTAGAAGTAAATAAGGGGAATACATTTGTTATTCTAGATGAGAATACGGGTGTGTCTCGGTTGACACATATATCTAAAATTAAAAAAAACAGGTTAATGGGAATCTTATGGGTTAATTCCTGTGTTGTACTGTGTTTCTGATCATTTTTTGTTTTCCCTCTCTTTCTTTTGTTTTTTAACGGCTTTTAAAGGGGCGTGACTTGTAGTTTTTTTTTTAAACTGGGGAGGACATTGGTCTGTAGAGTTACACAAATCTTTAGTTGTCCGAGTTCAATTTTTTTGCTCTTGTGTGCTGCAGTATTTAGTTAAAATTAGGTGCAAAATACCATAGGGTTTTATAGATATATGGGTTTCTTTTTTTTTGTTATTTGTTTGTTTTTTTTTCTTTCCTGTTCCTAGATCTGGAAACTTTTAAATTCTTTCTTTTGTTTTTGTGCTGAAGTTTCTTATTCTCATGACTTTGGGAGTCGTGGCATGGGCTAATTCCGTAGTGAGGTTAGGCCCAGGCGTTAATGTATGAGAAGATCACGATGGGTGGTTCGTCTGATGTAATAGAGTTTCAGAATAAAGTTCTGCTGCTTAGGAATTTTGTTTTTTGGGGTGAGATGAATATCGGACGGAATCTGTCTGACCTGTTACGTGATTGGCTAACTGAACTTAATACTACAGCAGTTAGGGTTTAGGATAGGATTAGGAAGTCTTTAACATGGCTTCCAAATTTAGGTGTTTCAATTTTTCAGTTCTCTTCTAGAAGGAGTAAGAGGGCTGTGCCATTGGTAATTAGAGCTATTATGATCATAGGAGCAATTGCTAGTATGTCAATTGCTAATTTGGGTGAGAAATGAACAGGTATCGGCAGTATTTGCTAGCCAGGGTAAAACTTTGATGACTTTACGAGACAAGTAACTTTTGTATCTAGTGCATATTGTTTGCTATGATTTTTGAGCTGGCCCCCACTGATCTTTCATTATGGATATTTGTCGTACCTGGGCGAGGATGCCCAGAGGTAGGTGGGCCGAGCTCCTATTAAGACTTAAGCTGACTAATTGCTGGCCTGTGAAAAAAGTGTGTCCAGTGCAGGTGGCCTTTATATTGACATTGGTGTTTTCCCCGGTTAGATACAGCGGGTATCTGACCCATTCATTTGTGCCTTCCAATTATGGCCAAGATGCATGGGGACAACATGACAGATGGAAGCTTTGTCATATCTATGAATTCAGAAGGCGGAGTCCTTCGAACACTTAACCAGACAGTGTCATCATGCTTCAAGGGAGGGGTTATTAAGTGAGTGTGTGCATACGTGCACTCTCTAATGTGTATATTATAGAGGAACCATACAATGGTTATTCACTTCGATTTGCGGCTGGTGTGGCTGCTCTTTGAGCTGTGTTAGTGAATAAGAACAGCCACTGTGAGGAACGGTTTCCATGGGCCATAGAATGTGACTAAGAAAACTCATTAACACATATCTTTTTCAGACCTTATGTGGAATACCCATTTTACGCTGCAGTGAAACCCCTCTGTTCTCCATTATGCATTTTTCTATTTTGTTCTATATTGTGCATTTATCTGTTTTAAGTGTCTATTTTTTTACACACCATTTCAGGTTTTAATACATGCTATGTTTCTTTTAACATGTAATTCTGGTTGAGTCCTGTGAGGACAAATATTTTGGAAGTGGTGTTCTTTTAACATACAGTATGACATTTATTTTGATCTAGAATAATCATGAACTTTTTTATTTTGTTTGCTGACCAGGGTGTTACTCACTAGTATTGGTTGGTCTAGAATCATTGATTGTGAGTCTGAGTTTCCTTTAGTTATGACTTCCATTTTTATGGGGTGTGAGGAACTCTATTTCATGACCGTAGCTTTTGCTGAAATACTTTCGTTAAATTTGCAAATAAAGTCTAGTTTTGTATCTCTGGATTTTATTCCAGTAGGCCTTTGTTTGAGAATAGATGCAGTGAGAGGAGTTGACAAGAGAGAAAGAATGTGCTGACCCAATGCTGGCCATTGCTACCGGAGAATCTTAGGGATGTAAGATGATTTGACACTGTTCTTAAAACAGATGTAGAAAGTGATTATGACCCTATCTGACCTTGTTCTAGGGCATAATATATATATTGTCATGTTCGCGCTGCCATTTGTTTGGAAAGGTTGCTTTAACTAGGATTTCTGATAACTACACCTGACTGAGGGTGACTGAGCTCCAGTGAGCAGAAAAGGTTAAAAGTGAAAAATACTCAAAATTTCCAATAAATGCAAGGGTTGGAGTGAACTTAAGATGTCCACTAAATAGTATAATTCACTAATTCAATCAGAAGATAAAATATGTACAGGAGCTATCAATGGAGCTCTGTGGCACTGTCAAGAATTACGTGACACAAAAGAATCACAAAGTACTCAGGCAAAGTGCCACAACCACAAATCTTACACTCTTGGTCTTTCGTAGCCTAACAAGCAATGGATATCAGGGAGGATTCAAAAGATGTACAGTGAGCTAGAACGTTGCACTGTTGATAGTCTGGATATCTTAACTAGATATAGCACCCAGGTGTGCAGGGAAGGTGGCACCGTTAATCCACAGTTGATACCACACAACAGGGACTCAATGTCACGAATCTGCAAGAGCAGGAAGAATGAAACACATACAAATGGAATCAAGTAAAGTGACAACGAATTCACGTAGGCAAAATATCTGGACACTGTCTTACGTAATGATTAAAATTTAACAGAAGTACGTAAATGAAAGCTAAACTGTCACTATTGGTCACAATTCCACCACAATCAAAATCATAGGAATCTCTGAGGGAGAGGATCAGGAATATGGTTACAGGAAATAGGAGTACAGGTATATAA
Source organism: Macrobrachium rosenbergii (assembly GCF_040412425.1). NCBI lineage: Eukaryota > Metazoa > Arthropoda > Malacostraca > Decapoda > Palaemonidae > Macrobrachium > Macrobrachium rosenbergii. The sequence continues at coordinate 1,460,129 of NC_089756.1, read as the reverse complement.
GCACAGGTAGGAAGGGGCTGACAAACAACTTCCGACCACATTACCTTCGGTCCGTGGACAAGATGTGAGGTTCTTAAAACCAGGGTTCTGCCGTAGGGCCTCAGAGGAAGCGTTGTCACTCAAGGTTCCCCCACCAGAGGGAAATACGACGAAGGGTAGGGTCGCTGGTAGATTAATAGGGCATCAGCTCACAGAGGTGAGAGGCTGGATACAGCAATCTTCGGCGTAGGCAGTGTAGGAACTACTTCGAGTAGGACTCGAGCAAAAGTCTCTCGGTGACTTCTGGACAGGGGGACGTCGTCAGGTAATTCAGCTGGGTGACATCTGTGGGTGGCAGCTAGCGTGAATTCAGGTGAGAAGACTAGAGTAACAGCGTAAGGTTGACTAGCGGTGATGTGTGTGTGTGTGGTACCAGGAGGGTGGCATCACAGAGTGGCATTGTAGAGGTAGCTAGCGTGGGGTATACTATCAATGTGTCTTCTGAAGTAGGTTGAGCAGAGTTTCTACAAGCAGGGAGGCACCTGAAGGAGAACTAGCATAGGTTATGCTAGCAGTTTGACTTCTGAAGAGGGACTAGCACCTCTTCGGTTTGCCGGGGCCAGTATACATACCATAGTCCGCCGGCGAAGGTTGTATTTTGACACTTCTGACAGCCTCTTCTTAATGGGTCCTCCATTGTCCTCCTTCGCAGGGTGTGTCGCTAATCCAGCCAAGTACCTAGAAAGGTCATTGTTTGGCAGCCAGATAAAGGTTCGAGAGAAGAGGTGTTAATGGGAGAGCTGAGGGATTTGTAGGCAGGGATGTGGGTGTTAGTAGGCAGAGCTGCAGGTGCGGGTCAGGTCAAGAAAGGTGACCCTTGATGGCAGCACAGGTAGTTGGGAAGGAGGAGAAACTCAGATAAATGCGAATGGGCATGCGTGACTGGGGAACTGAGAACAATAGTAACAATAGAAGGAACTTGCAAAGGGGACATGCTACTTGCAAGCAGCTGCTAAAGATGTCATCTTAGGGGCACATTACTAGGGTCAGGTCAGATCAGTAATGACTTGCAGTACTTAGTTTCTCATTAGACGCCTGCAATGGCTTAACTGAGCCTAGGAAAACATGGGAACACTTTGTGTGAAAACATCAAAACAACTAGTACTTTTTTTGAACTGTGCGTTAGTTCACATAGAGAAAATACAAAATAATTTACTTTAATTTGTAAACGAAAATCAAGAGGGGAAAATTCAATAAAAAACGGCAAAGACGTTTGTGACAATATGTATATATATACAGTATATATACATATATACATATATATATATATACACACACACACACACACATATATATATATATATATATATATATATATATATATATATATATATATATATATATATATATATATATATATACATACATATATATATATATATATTGTGTCATATTTGATATGCAATATATTAGGAGACCGATATATATATATTATATATAAATCCTTTTTCATACAAGGAACTGACAGATTTGATTTGCAAACATTAACTGGAATCTTATAATATTTTTGACAAAGTGCTAATGCAAGCCTTGTAGATAAAAAAAGTTGCAACTTATATAGAAATTTAGCTACAAAAACCTCGCTAATTACAGCACACTCGGCGTGGCTAGTAGTCCTCAGTTTTCTTCCAATATTATTTGTATTTTTTTTATTAGGTCAGAGTTTAGTGGCTTCAAAAACTGTACCCAAACATGCCTGTATTTTTGAAAAATACTTTGATCTTTGGATTTTATTCTTGAGGGACACGACCTTACAACAAACTTAGAATCTGTTACCTTGAACGGGTCATCATGCACTTAAGGCTGATAAAATTCGTGTTTGCGTGGTACATTTTTAAGTCAACTTTTAAGTGCTGCACTTTTGCCTTAAAAGTAGCTCAGCTTTGAGTAGTAAGCTAAAAATTGACATGTGAGAACTTTAATGCAGATACAATCACATCCTGATGCTGCAGACCCCACCCCATGTCAGAACTTGTACGCAGTTTCAGGGTAGGACTCAATTTGTTTCAGCATTTGTCAAATCAAATGCCAGTTCAGCATTCCCGATACCGGAAATACCTTAAAATTGAGACTCAACCATCTTTTTAGTCTTAGATCTGCAGATTTATATCTGCAGGCGGCTTTTATCAGGTTCTTTGTAAGAACGCTGTTTATTTCTCTGGTTTTGACCAAACGAATTCCTCAGAATATATTTCAAGAGAACCCAGGTACATATATGTTCGATTGTATTAAAGTACACTAATATTTTATCAGCCAGGCAGAGTTTTTTTAACTTTAAAATTTAACATTTAAACGCTCATATAATTAAAATCCATAATGTTGCGACTAATGAGCAATAATTAACATAAGCGAGCAATTTAACAGGCCTACTCGAATCACTGTCTATACCCTACTATGCATTCTGTTCCTGAACCGTTTAATAATAGTTTATATCACAAGTTTCAATGTTTATTTCTACAGCAGTTTTACAGACATGTTGTACCATTTACTCTCTTGCTGATCTAGGTGAGTTAGAAGACTGTGTTCGTTCAAATTAGGTTGTATCAGTCACTCTTATTGCATTTTTTTCAGTGTTTTGCAAACGGCTACAGTATTTATTATTAGCTACTGTATTTTCGTCACGCCTTTAACCTCCTCGTCCAACATGTCTACAGTCCCACCAACTCTTGAATTTCCCTCCAGTGTACAGGATCCAGTAAAAAATTGGTAATAAAATTAATTTATTTGTACATAAAAATCCGAAGTGTTTCACATAAAAACGACGGAGCAGCCAGCGTTTTAAAAGTGCGTCACTTCCACGACGAATGTTTCAAAACTTAACATGCAAGACTGCAACATTAAATATTTTTTTAGAGAGCAAAAGCAGTGCATTAATTAAGGGGAAAAATACCAAATCCACAACAGATGTAGATTAACAAACAAAACACATTTAACAAGTGTGTGCACTGGACCAACTCCCATCCCTTGGCAAATGTATTCTGTGGTGGTGGTGGTCAACCTGCCCTTGGATGGAATGCTATGCAGACCACCACCTACTATATACCAAACCAGAATTATCCTTAAAATTCTTTGGTACTTGATTTCTTCATATCTTGACCCAGTTCCACATCTGCTGGAAATTTCTACCATCAAATCAGTCTTCCCATTTACCTTGCGCTTGGAAATGAATGCCTCATTTTCATCATGGTTTTGAAAAGTTACTCCTAGTCCTTAGTATTATTTGAAAATTCACCCCCTTTCCACTCTATTCATGAAAACCTTTCACATCTATTAATTTTTTAGAGAGATTTATCCTGGTTCAACAATATTTTTTCTTTACGAAATTGACATCAAAATCACGTTCGGTAAATCTACACTCCAATTCCATTATACCAGTCTAAAATTTTATAATTATATATATATATATATATATATATATACATATATATATATATATATATATATATATATATATATATATATGTATATATATATGTATATATATATATATATATATATATATATGTATATATATATGTATACATATGTATATATATATGTATATATATATATATATATATATATATATATATATATATATATATATATATATATATATATATATATATATATATATATATATATATATATATATATATATGATTTATACATATATATGTGTATATAATTACATTACTAAACCTCAGTTCAACTTATTTCCGATGAACGCCAACCAAAACTATCATGGAAATCTACATCCCAATTCCATCCATTATATGAAAATTATCCCTTTCCGATGGAAATCTCAAAACCCGGTTCCATAGTTGGTGCTGCCCGAGTTTGTAAAACACTGCCGGTCTTCCGTCGACCAAAAACCTCCGGTGCTTGTGTGGCCGGCCATGACCCCTCTCCACTTCTTGTAAGCTATGATGACGATCGCAAGCAGGGCTATGACTGACAGCGTTACTAGAACTCCTATGAGGACTTTTCTGCCTGGAAAGGGTCGTACCTTACGTTAAGTTTCGAAATCTAAGATGATTTAAGCGAACAGTCATAATATTCAGGTTTTCTGTCAAATTTGTGAATTTTTGATTATCTGAATGAACAAACTATTACACATACTATATTAGAGAGTTTTCTGACAAATTAGTAAATTTATGATATGAATGAACTATTATTAGTTTTCTGACAAATTTGAAATTTTTTATGATCTGAATGAACTATTATTAGAGTTTTGATAAATTTGTAAATTTTTGATGATTTAAATGAACAAACTATTATTACACATACTATCAGAGCGTTTGCTGATAAATGAGTAAATTTTTGATGATATGAATAAACTTAAGAGATTCCTGACAAATTTGTGAACCTTTTTATGATCTGAAAGAACAGTCATACTTATATTAGTTTTATGACAAATTTTATTGATTTATGTTTTTTTTAGTGATGTTTGAAGTTGTGAGCCACAGAACTGCGGTTGACTGACTGGAACTCTGTCTAGGATTCCGTCAGTGAAAATGGAGAGAGAGAGAGAGAGAGAGAGAGAGAGAGAGAGAGAGAGAGAGAGAGAGAGAGAGAGAGAGACTTACCTGGGTTCTTTGGTGACGAGACAGTAACATTCTGTCCACTTTCGTTCGCAATAACAGAGTAATTCGTAGCACCAGCCATTGCATTACCTTTGTCTACAACATCTTTGACACGAACAGAAGTATCAGAGTCGTTTACACCTTGACTGCCTTTGCTTTTATCCTTTTGAACAAGAACTACAGCAGATTTATTGGTTTCCCCTTCAACAACTGTCGCAGGGGCCTTTGTTCGAACGTCATCAGTAATATCAAAGTTGCCAGAAGTTTTGTTCTTTTGCTGCGGTCGGGCCGCCCGACCTTCGGGCACGTCGAACACGCTGCCTGATCTACCCAGGTCTCCTAAATGTCCATCATCATCTCCACTGTGTTCACCAAAAGGAGATTTACAGTCTACGATCTCACCCGCACTGTCTTCGAAAACTACCTCGCACGTGCAAGGGAGCACCGTGCATTCGGCCTCTGGATGTGCTGGGCATTCGGCCTTCCCACAAGTTGACTCAGACAACCGACACACATTTGCTGGGTCTTTTGGGCAAGGAATGTCGCCTAGAATGGAGAACGAAAGGGCGCTCACGTCATTTGTCCAATATAAAAACGTTCACTTACAAGTAGAGCACCCTTGTATGTTCATAAAAAGCTTAAAATGGCATTGGTAAGTTCCTTAAGATTCGTATCAGGTAACCAAGCGTACCAACTCACCTTTGCAAGTAGCGTAGCATTTGTGTTCCTTGAGGAAATTGTTGTCGTTACCCTGGCACCCACCATATGCGAACTTGCGACAGGTTTCATTCGAGGCGTTGTAATACCAACGGGGCATGTACGCTCGGCAGAGCCCTGGGTCTGGCTTTTCAAGGCACAACGGTGCTAGGAAGAGAGAAAATATTAATACGCACAGGAATTCGATATAAGTTTTAGGACAACAACAACAGCTCGGTTTGAGAAAAGTCAGATTTATTTATTCCTAAACTTTAAAGGTAACGCTAGACAGGTGCTTAAGTCGGTAGTCAGTTCATGTAACAGTTTAAGCCAATTTTAAACTCGTCAGAGATCATCTCTTTTGCAGAATTTCTGATTCATCCCTTGAATGAAAGTGGCATTTTTAAATAACGAAAATGTCTGCTATTTCGTGCTAGACAGCTAAGATTAACATATTAACGCCATTTAAGCATAATAGAATAATGTAGTTTTATTAGCTCTAATGTAATATAAGCTGGCTGAACACGTTATACAGAGGGACTTTAAGTAAGCTTTTATTAAAAGAAGAAAAAACTTACGTTGTTTGAAATACTGAGATGGATTACTGCCATCTCCCACCTTCCCGGCTACTGGATGGACCTCCCAGTTACTGGTCACGTTCCCCTGCGATTTTAAGGGACCGGATGATGATGTTCCATTTTTAGGACCTCCTAAAAGCGAATCTCTGACGATTTTCAAGAGATTAACCTGCGTCTTCTCATCAGGGACTGTGGGGCCAGTGTCAGAGAAGCCTGCTCTGCCAACAACGTCACCTCCTTTGCCACTAGAAAACCCGATTTGGGTAGCTTTTGAATCTGGACCCCTCGTCGACGTCTCTGTAGAACTTTCTCTACGCACTCCCAAGAGACTAGCAACATCTTCAGTACCTTCGTGGCTTGCCAGAATACCCTTAAGACTTACACTGTGGTTTGTCAGGATATTTTGAAGGTATTTCTGCAGGTCTGCGCCTCGCGGCGTTGTCGAAGACGACTCAGCCCTGGGCTTTGTGGCGTTACGAAACTGATCGGACTTTTTCGTGGGCGGAAATGGAAGTCTCCCGTCGCTGACTTTGGGCTCGTCTGCCGTGGAAGCCGATGACAAAACCTGGAAGAATTTGTCGTCACTAGTGATTTGTGACTTATGACTGGAGGTTCCTACAACAAACCAATTTCATTCTTATTATCACCTGCAGACTGCTATGAAGTTTGAATATCCTAAATATATTCTCCTGAAAGTATTTCTGACTCTTCTTCGCAAGGACATACCATTGTAAAATATAGATAACTTCTGTAAAAATGACCAAACATAAGGTTCAGACGGTTAATTCATCGAGTCCATTTTGACTTTAGAAAACACAATGACTGTACAAAATACAACACCTCAAGTTATATAGTACCAATTAAACTTTGCACGCGCCTGAAACCAAACGCACGCTTGTACAAAGTTTTGGAATAAAATAAAGCCAACAAATTTTTTAACAAGTCTATACTTTTTCGAATATTACTGGGCATGGATAATATATTCAGACTAGAATACTATGCTTCATGTTTTCAGACTAAGATAATGTTTTCAGACTAAGATAATCTAACCAGGCTAGTATAATGTAATCAGACTAGGATAACGTTTTCCGACTAGGATAATGTTTTCAGACTACTATGAGATTCAGGGCCTCTGTAACACGGTTTTTTCGCAATAAGTTTTTATCTATGCATTTCATAAATATAACGCTTATTCAGAATACACATTATATCTACACATAAATTTTGACTGTATTCTGCATTACGTAGGTTGAATAAATTTGGTACTTGAAATGTAAAAGTGACTTTTTTTGAAGACGGGCCAACTTACTCAGAGAAAAGGTTTCGAACGCACTCGTTACGTAACTTATGACAGCATTTCTTCCCTCTTTCTCGGTGGATGATTGGCTATACGTAACGACGGCTAGACCTCTGGCAACAATGACATAAAAATTTAAATACAAGCAAAGCAGTACACCTTTATGAACTCTGAAACTTCTCCACTGATAATTGTCATAATGAACAAACCAACAAAATGTTAATAAATACAAAAACACTTCGATTATTAGTCTAACACCCAAAATAAGTTTCCTAAGAAATTACAGTCTACTTTATAGGTCACAATCAGATTGACAAGATGTAGGGAATAGTTGGTAATTTTCAAAACCATAGTAGACAAGCTTGATTTGATAACTGCTATATCCAGTGTCAAGCAATTTTTATTTATTGGCTATCTACCTATTTACTGAAAAAAAATAGCCGTTACCGTATTTTGGCTTTAAGCCTTCACCAATAATTATCGTCAGAATGGTGACTTCATGAGGCTCCACCCACTTTGGCCTCGTTATAATTCAGGATAACACTGAAGGCTATCATGGGCATTGTTGGATTAGAAAATTTAACTTCTGGCTATAAAAACTCATTTCTCGAGTAGTTGTAAGAAGTGCTAAATGATCCTCAAGGTTCCCAGCAGTTGGCCTAAACGTTTAATTCATGTATATTACTGCTATTACTACTGTTGCGGCACTACTGCTACAGTAGTATTACTACGCTAGCACAGATGCCCCACCCACATCTATGTATCGTTCCGCCATTCATAAAGTCTTTGTCATGGCCTCCTCAGAAATTAAGTTTAACATTAGATGATAGGTTATTTCATTAAGCTAACAAATTATGGCAACTGGGTATGTTATTACCGATGTTGAAGCTAAAGATAAAGAAAAAAAATTATATCGGATGATCCGTTGGTCTGCTGGAGATTTTAGCACATATAAGCCTGTATTTACTTTGGATAAAAAATCTTATTTTAACAAAAATAGTTATATAAAGACTGTTTACATACAATCTCTCTCTTTCTCTCTTTTGGTGGCATAGTGAATAGTTAATGGAAATGTTCAAAATCCTGAATGACATTACAAGTATTATAATCACGTTACGCTAAATACAAATCAGACCATAAACATTGGATTTAAAATAGAAACTGAATAATTACCTATTCACGCTATAGTAAGTATGGCCACGGGCTTTCCCTTGACTGTATAAAGTTGCAAGTCGTAAGAAAAATGCAGTTTTGCAACCACGGGACAATTCCAAATCCTGTTAGCCATTCTTGACTGCTATGGGTTTCAGAGCTGATGGAACAAGGTGAATGAGTTTCTGTCTGGTGGATGGGGGGGCAACATTTCGTCAAACGGTGTTTACCTTGCTTACGTAATGAATGTTTTTCGACTCTTGGCTCGTAATCATTGTCCGTGGCGTCTGCTAGATAATTTTTACTCCATAAAAATTAAAACTATCGGGTTTAGGTTATTGATAATGCTGATAAAATTTGTGTGGTTGTAAAATATACATGTGTCAACTTTCAGCTACATCCGATGTTTTGATAAGGAGCAAAGTCCAAAAAACCGTGTTACAGAGGCCCTGAATCTCATAGTAGGATAATGTTTTCAAGCTGGGATAACAGACTAGAAAAATGTATTCACACTAGCATAATGTTTTCAGACTAAGATAATGTAATCAAACCAAATTCTGATTACCCTGAAATCCTGGGATTTACTTAAAATATTTATCAGATTGGTGTTTAGATCAAACATTTTCACAGTGATGAAAAGCATGCAAGCGATGGTTTTACTTTTGGGAAAAATCATTAACTTGGCATTTCCTGCCCTTAACTGTAGCCAAGATAGTGTTGCCAACAAGGGTATTCCTTGAGAAGAGTTCCATATATATGCAATATTGTTTATTAATAAAATTTGAATTTAGAAAGGGTGTATATGATGCTGCACACCTAAGATTGAGAAACCTGAGAAATTTACAGGGATAGTTGGAGAGTTTTACCAAGATAATTTGAAAAATTTACGGAGATAATTTGAGAAATTCGCTGAAATAAATTGAGAAACGTACAGAGATAATTTGAGAAATTTACAGAGGTAGTTTGAAGATTATACAGAGATAATTTCAGATATTTATCTTAGATAACAGAGATAATCTCTCATTTACCGAGATATCAGATATTTACAGAGATAATTGCAGAAATTCACCCTCTTTCATTTAAGTATATACGTTCATCCTCGAGGGGCTGGTACTAAACACAGACCCCGTGAGCTTTTCTGTAGTCACCTGCTGGAAGAAGTACTATAATCCCAAATAAAAAGAAATCCTACATAAATAGGAAAACTCATGACATACAATTAAGCTATAAAAAACATTCGATCAAGCAGAATGACATTTTAAAAAGTGCGAGTTTGGGCAAAATTTGCTGGACTATTTCAAGCAAAGGTTATCTTAAACCTTCCTGTCTTTAAGGTCGTATGTTTTCAATATAGTCTTTTTCTGCAAGCTGTCCAAAATACCAGTCTTTAAATATTCTTATTTTCCATTGAATTTTATTTTAATATTCGCATGATCACCAACAATTTATAAGGGTTTTTTTTTTGTAATGGGATATTCTGCTGCAGTCGAATACTCAAAAGTAATTTCAAAACATACAGATGGTAACCCTCAACTGTCGTTACTATGTAAATAAACGCCAGTTGCAAGAGCCCGTGCTTGGCCGTGGCTGATTCCATCTGAAAACAAACGTCATTATAAAGTTTATTACTGAAGCCTGTCTCGGAAAAACTAAACGTTTTCGACGTAAATGAGACGTTAAGTTGTTCACACTGAGGAAATAAATTTATAAACGGCAGAAGGCTACGGAAGTAAGGTTAGTTATTTGTCCTTGGTAAATATTTAAGTGTTCTATATATCTTATGTTTAAATCTGTTTTAGAGTTCCTTTTTTAAAGGCCTCGAAATCACGTTTCAAACCAACAGAATTAGTAGACTTTTCGGAATCACCGTCTGTCAATGTAAACATAAACGTCTTGGAGTTAGTCCTATACCGCCACTCTTGAGAACCATCCTTGGATCCTAACGACGGCTGCGTTTCAAAAGGCAAGACCTCTACCACAAAACGTAGAACGTCATCGTGATTCCACCTAAAAATCGTAAAAAAAAAAGAGGCACCGTCCTATTACTTACATGAAAGACAAACATCCATAAAATAAGCGGCGGCATACTGATGAACACTTTAGTCCCGAAACTTGAGAGAGCAGACACACCCTTCACAGTTCTCAATGTCGACTGGCAACTCGGCTCAAAGGTCAAAACACTTCCTTTTTCTTTCCTGTCTTTGCGTTTGCGACATCCTTCGAGACTAAGCACGCTGTTAGGAAGCTTTGAACTTTTAAATGGCATTTGGGTAGTTTCATTTATGCATTATTGTGATGGTTAAATCTAGACACTAATAAACGGATTACATTCTAAGTCTAATTCGTAAGATGATTTTAAAGTGTTTGTTTTCGTAAAGGTGACCAAAAGAGTTTGTGAGATAAATTAGGATGCACTACTGAATTATAACGTTAAAATACTATATTTTACGAAGTACAAAGTCAGATTACTTTGTATATTTCTGATGACTGATGTAACTTTCCTTTTTATTGCAGCTGGAGACTTAAGCAAAGACATACTTTATACCTCGCTGTAGTAAATTAGGAATTCGTGAAATCGTATGTTATTCTGAAAAAGGAGGATTTCTTGGGGCCATATCCATGCAACTCTCTATCTCTCTCTCTCTCTCTCTCTCTCTCTGTATATATATATATATATATATATATATATATATATATATATATATATATATATATATATATATATATATATATATATATATATATATATATATATATATATATATATATATATATATATATACATATATATAAGCAAATCCACAGGAAAATGACAGGCAGAGTTCAGTACCAAAGCGCCTTCACGTTTATTAATGCATCGTCTGGGCACAAATGAGACACAGATGCGTTAATAAACGTGAAAGCGCTTGGTACTGAACTGTGCCTGTCATTTTCCTATGGGATTCGCTTATACACTGAAATCACATGCATCTACTGAGAATTTTTAAGCATATATATATATATATATATATATATATATATATATATATATATATATATATATATATATATATATATATATATATATATATATATATATATATAGTATGTATATATATATATATATATTTACACATATATATATATATATATATATATATATATATATATATATATATATATATATATATATATATATAATGACCCTATCCCCAGGTCAAATAGGGTCATATTCTATTGCTGAACCTGTTTTAAGAACAGCATCAATCGTCTTACTTTCCTAAGATTCTCTGGTAGCGGTGGCCCATCCGTGTGTCAGCAAATTCCTTCTCCCTCGTCGACTCCTCTCACTGAACCTATTCTTAAACAAAGGCCTACTGGAATTAAGCACTGATATACAAAACTTGACTTTATTTGCAAATTTAACGAAAGTGATTCAGCAAAAGCTACGATCATGAAATGGAGTGAATTCCACCCCTATCATCACTAGAGGAAATTCTGATTCACAAATATTCAGATTAATGATTCTAGACCAACCAATACTAGTGACTAACACCCTTGTAACTAAACAGAGTAAAAAGGTCATAATTATTCTAGACCACAATAAATGTCATATAGTATGTAAAAGAATAAACACCATTTCCAAAATATTCGTCCTCACAGGACGAACCCAGAATTCCTGTTAAAAGAAACATATATATTAAAACCTAAAATGGTGTTACAAGACATCAATATTCAGAACGGAAAAATGTACAATGGAGAACAGAATGGAAAAATGCATAATGGAGACACAGAGGAATTTCACTGCAGCACAAATGGGTATTTCCACATAATGTCTGGAAAAGATATAAGTGTTCATGAGTTATGGTACTCACTTCTATGGCGTCAAATAACAGATTTTCAAGTGGCAGTCCTTCAACACTGCACCACTAACAGATCAGACCCAGTCATAAAATGAAGTTCCCCGGAAGCTTCTGTTCCTCTGATAATATACCATTAGAGAGTACAATGCACATACACATTCACACTGTCTCCAAGCACTTTAATCCTAATCATGGTCAGGAAAGCACAAATGCATGTGTCAGATACCTCACTGTATCTAACCGTGTAAACCTCCAACGTCGACACAACTACACCTGCAGCGGATGTGTTTCTGACAGGCAAGCACATAGTTCGTCACTGACTTTATATATATATATATATATATATATATATATATATATATATATATATATATATATATATATATATATATATATATACATACATACACATGTACATATACATACACACTCACACACACACATACACACACACACACACATATATATATATATATATATATATATATATATATATATATATATATATATGTGTGTGTGTGTGTGTGTGTTGTTAAGAATATTCCCCTACACCACCTGTCATGCAATAATTTAAGGTAAAAGGACTAAGTAATTCAATAAAGTAAATTTAGTATGATTTACTGTAAGCAAATTCGCCTCTAATACCTCTCACCACTGCCCTTTAACACCTTGCTTGTCCAAAGTGCTGTCTGAAATCCCTTAATTCCAGGTGCGGACCTGACCAGAGCTAATCGTCGCCTGAGGCAGGTCAGCTAGTGGGCTGACCACGTGCGTTCCGCCATTTTGAAATCAGAACCATGCTCCCTGCAGTTCCATGTGGGCAGAGTGATCACAACGCCATCTAAGGGGAGAAAGATGTAACTTCCGAAGCTATAAAGGGTCTTGGAGAGAGAAGCTTGCTCTCAGAACTGCCTATTCTTGACACGTGGTGGGCAGTATCCAAAGTAACTTTTGTTGTGAATTAATTCATTTGCCCTCCCTCTCACTGGCTCTCATAAGAAGAGAACTTCAGCTCCTAAAGAAAGGTAAAGTACCACAATTTAAGGTTTTTCGTCAGCCACGTTCCCTATTCTCTCTCCAACTAAGTTCCTTCCTTTTCATAGTGCGATATACCTTCAGTGAGACCTGCATTGCTTTGTATTTTGTGCTGTTTAATTTGCAAAGCATTTACGAGAAGTGTAACGCAATCGTATGATGTTCGAGTCACGGGAATCGAGTTCAGTCTAGGCATCTTCTATGCAATTCCTTGATTCCTTCATTACAGTGCTAGTTTCGGTTGAGTAACGGTAAGTGTTTTAAATGCAGATTAGGGGTTTTCAACTGTGGATCTGCGTATCATCTGTGCGCGTAGCAGCCCTCGCTACTTTGTTATCAACAACTTCTGAAGCGGGAAACCCAATATGCTACCTCTAGGAAATTCCCTGTCATTTGCTCTGGCCTCATTACCCCAGAATTATGCTACCATTCTTTTGATGTGTTTTCTTTTGTAAATATAATAAATAAAGTTAAACCCCAGAGTTTATCTAATCACCTCCCCTTGAAGTAGCCCTTCAGGTGTATTTGGTTGTTTGTAATTTTTCTAGCAAGATGCCAGCTTTAAAATTACAACTATATATATATATATATATATATATATATATATATATATATATATATATATATATATATATATATATATACTGTATATATGTTTGATTTTGAATCACGAGAAAGGTAACAATGTGATGATTATGCGAACAAAGTTACAGCCATGAAGGAAAAGTGAAACAATTGAGATGGTAAGTACTCTTGTCTTATTACCAAGACATGGTCACAGCAATTAAAGATATGTAGAGACAATGGCCTATGTATATGGTGGGTATAAGTTCTACAGGAATACAAAAAGGTTGGGAGGTCACAGAATGGTCAACGGATTAACACTGAAATCTACCTTTCTGGAACATATGTTTTATTACAGGTCAAAAGAAAATAATCCTCGGCTTATATTTAGGTTCATCTCCCAGGTCAACTGAATCATAACTGATTCCAATCAGTTCATGAAAGTTTCATTATTTCGTAATATTACATTACTTTGCGTCCAATTCTGTGGGACTTTTCACTTAGGTGCAAAAATAGACCATTATTAGTCTGACCTGTTCTTACTGAATATTTTTGTCGTTTTAATCTGGTATTTAATTCTTTACTGGTCTGACCTAAGTAAAATAAATCACAATCCATACAACGAACTTTGTATACAATACTGATATCTTTTTGGGAGCTGTTTTTTATTGTTTTTGATATTATTATGTGAAGGATACATTTGTCTTAAGCAATTTCACAGCTTCAAATCCAGTAAAATGTGGCAAACAAAGGGTGTTCAAGGACACCTCTTTTTTCCTTTCCAATTTTTCATAGAAAGTTTTTATAGCCTTATTGTACAAATGTCCATAACGTGGGTTGGATAGCATTAGCATAGATCTCTTCCTATTTTTCTGATGTTTTGGAATTCTTGATCTAAAAACTCAGGACTTTGTTCATATATATATGCATATGTGTGTATATATATATATATATATATATATATATATATATATATATATATATATATATATATATATATATATATATATATATATATGAAATTTTTTATCACACCGTGAATTTTATTCGATCATGAAGCTACAAATATCTCTTAATATCAAATCCACGCTACCTCGGAATATCCCCGATGAGGGAATTATCGGGGATATTCCCGAGTAGCGTGGATTTGATATTAAGCGATATTTGATATTCATTTCAAATATCATATATATATATATATATATATATATATATATATATATATATATATATATATATATATATATATATATATACATTTATATACCAGGTGTTTCGAAATTAGAGCCCTCCTCCACAGAACAAATGGAAAGTTATGAGGTTTTCTGCTATAGCCTATCTCCAAGTACATTCTCTTAAGTTTCTATTAAGCTATTTTTCATTTTACATTTCTTGTATTTTCAGACTGAGTAACGGAGTTAGATACAGCCATGGCTAACGACTCGGGGGAAATCAGATGGATTGACTGAATCCAGGCTATAACCTTCAGAGAGGCCAGGGATGCTGGCGCACCCTTCATTTCACGTTCCTCGATAGCTAAACACGTTAAAAGAGATGAACCCTTTGTTAAAAGAAACTGGAACAAAAATCCATATGACTGTCATCGCGAAAAGAGTGAGAATCTTGGAAGGCCTGACGTCCTTTCATATGAAGTGTTTTTTTTTCATATTCATGATATTGTTCTGTATCAGCATGATTTGAAACATGGGGATGTAAGTGTCGATGAGTTGATGACATGCAACATCGGGTATTGCAAAAGCAAAAAGACTGACTGGTTAGGAAGCTTGAATGCACACGCGCGCGCACACACACACACACACACACACACACACACACACACACACATATATATATATATATATATATATATATATATATATATATATATATATATATATATATATATATATATATATATATACACACACATGTCAGTTATACACGCGTGACTTTTATATTCAGCGCTGAATGGTATTATGTGTCCCAGCGCTTGGCCTTCCGCCTAAATTCTATATCCATTCTATTCTGGAAAAATGATTTACTTTCGATTACTTGTGAAGAGAAACTTTTAGAACTATTTCAATTAAACACGATACTGGAAAATATCTGCCTGAAGTTTAAAAATTGTGAAAGCTTTCTGCTGGAGGCTTCAGCATCCAATAGACTACACTGAATTATCTCCCACGATCTTTTGAGTCGAAAAATCTGAGTTTGTGTTCATAAAGAGTGCCCAGATCGATTTTGATCAGCGCAAGAAAGTAGTTCAAATAAAGGGGCAGGTTAAACCGTTCTGGGAACACAGAGAAAGTTGTAGAGTTCCACATCGTGTGACGTGACTGGTGTGAAGGAATGTTGAACTGCTGAGTTCTGGTGTGGGTCATAGGATGACTTCGTCATACGTGTAACGAATACAGCTGCGTCTTAATGTTTCTCAAATGAACCGTTTCTGTTTGTTATAAGTTTTTCGCTATTTTATTATGTATTTTTGTTTCAGTCAAAGTTATGTTTATGCTCTGAGTATCATTGTTCAGTGACTTGTTGTAATTCCATGTCATTCGCTGTCACGACTCATTATTCTTTAGATTCTTGGTACGATTCCTTGTTTTGGAACTACTGATTTGCCCTGACGAATAACGTAACAATAATATTCGCAGGAAAAACCTCGCTGATGATTGTAACAAAAGCCGCTGCTACTACTCTGTGAATTTCTATGGAAACAGAATGACAAACTATGAGTAAATCATTTCAAGGAACTTCTAAGGTTTCCACTTTCTCTAATCTCTTCCCCTCCAGTCACAGTTCCCCCTTCTCTCCTCCCACCCCCCTTACACCCGACCCCAAGATTGTCTCTTGTATGTGTGTGTGTGTCAGTTACTGTCAATTTTTTCTGTATTATATCCTCTATAGGTCTCTCAGGCCATTGAGTTTCCGACAGACTGTCGAAGGAATACCAAGACGTCCTTCGGAGGCGTCACCCGACATTGCAGTCTCCACGAAGACCCACCAGCTGCCGTCATGGCACAGGCAGGCAACAGCAGCAGCCAGAAGCGGCGGCAGCAGCAGCGGCAGATGAGCAGCCCTCCCTAGGGAAAAATATTGATACTTGAAGACCCACAATGCCCCTCCAACTTTTCCAGACACGAGCATTTCGTAGCTCTCTTCTTCTTCTTGCCTTTCCGCGCTGCTGCTGCGACAAACGTTGCCTTTTGTTGTTGTTGCTGATTTTGTTGTTGTTGTTCTTCTTCTTCACTTCAGGGACTTGACTTTGAATAACACAAGGCACTTAATTTTTGGGGCCTATCTCTTACTTAGGTCTCTTTCTCATTGGCTCATTTTAATCAGTTCGGCCGAAGGCTCCTGTCTATCCATCTATCTTAACCCTCCCCCCTTAAAAAGCCTCCCTGTCTCCCCGGGCCACTAACCTTTCCTCCTCTCCCCTCACCCCTCCTTTATCAGATGCTCGTTCCCTCCAGCACCACACGGCACAGGCTCCTCCCTCGCCACCCCTTTCTCCTGATCCTCTGACCCCCCCACTTTCTCCCCCGCACCGTCCCTGGCCCCGGCCACCCCCTGGACGTTGGCACTCCTTGAGGTCGAATGCGTCTCTTGACAGCGACTCCACCGCCTGCCCTAACTCCCGGAACACGGCGGAACCGGCCACGTGAACTCTCGGGGTTTTTGAGAGCCCCTGGAGATTTCGGAAGTAAGGTTGAACCATTTCGATCAAAATGGGCGCAGTGTGAGAGGGTCAGTGAGCTTGATTTTGCGAAACTCAGGTGCCAAATGGCTGGACATCTTCCATGACGAGTTTCCAGACGAGTGTTTGACCAATTGCGTGACTTCTGTGATCTCTGAGTGCTCTGGAAGTTAGGACTTCTGGGAAAGAAAATGTCAGTGATTTAACGAGGCCCCCTTTTTGGAAAGTCATTCTTCTCATATATAAAATTTGGCAGAACGTTTCAAGAGCACTCTGTGAAAGTTACACCTTTTTTTGATCGCTGATAGATTCTTAATGCAGTACAGACGTGACGATATTGTTTATAAATGGAAAAGAAAATGTCAGTGATTTAGCGAGGCCCCCTTTTTGGAAAAAGTCAGCCTCCTCTTATATCAAATGACTAGCAGAATATTTAAAAGAACATTCTGTGGAAGTTACGCCATTTTTAACCTCTGACAAAATCGTAACGCTATGCAGATGTGACGATATTGTGTATAAATGATAGAGACTTTCCGTTATTTCTAAAAACTACAATTTTTAGAGAGTTTCCTGTTATTTCTAAAAACTACAGTTTTTGTCCGCTATCTCGATTACGCGAAGGACCTTTAACCACGTGAAAAGGGACACGGCGATGTGAGCGAGATTGTGACGAAGTGACCTTTTATCGTTAACCGTCGTCAGAAAAAAAAAAAAAAAAAAAAAAAAAAACCGTTCATTCGCGAACTTGCAAATAATAATTTAAAAAATGGACGACAAACTCCTGGACGCCTCCGGCGGTTTCTCCGACGCCCACTTCCGCGGCCTCAGAGCCGGGGTGGGCAGCGTCGGCGGGTATTCCATCAACGGCCTCCTGACGACGCCCGTCGCTCAGGGCGAGGGCCAGAGCGCCCCCGGCCTGCTACACAATCTGGCGCCGATAAAATATGGTTAGTGACGCCTTCGGGAAAGGTTTTCCCAAGCGGTGACGAGGAACGAAGGAAGGAAGGACGCGGCTTTGAGTGTTCTCTCTAAACTTGGTTGTAAAGGCGCTACTGTAATCACTAGGAATTTGTTGTGGTTACACTGCTACTCTTGTTGTTTGGCTGTCTTTGTTTCTCTTCCTCTCTAAAATCATTATTCCTTATATTCTTCATCTTTTGTCTAAAGAATCTCGCAAGACGCTCGTTGGTATTTCGACTCTTTAGTTAAGAAAAAGTTTGCGGTAGGAATATTTATGAAAAAAAGAAGAAAAAAACGCGACTGTTACATAAATGAGACTGACGGAGCTCACAACTCTGCAGGTACGTCGTTAGTTAAACATATAAATAGCTTTTATTCACGTTCTTAATTTCTTCGCAAGTGAATGAATTTAACAGAACGGAAATTATTTCAATTAGATCGGCCAATTCGGTGCTTTCAGTTAAAATGACTTATATTCTTTCATTTTCCTTGAAAGAAATTCAGGCGGTAGTTATATAATATGGAAAAATTATGGAAAACAATCTTGAGGATTTTTCACATGTACCTCACAGGTAGGTCGGCTGTCCAGCGGATTTCTGGACGGGCGAAAGCTGGAACACCGTCACCTACAGCAAATGCCTTCCAGGATTTCGTCTGGAAAGGACGCTGGAAATGGCTTAAAACACCAAAATTGACCACCCCCCGCCCTTCTATTCTCTTTGGAGTAATTGGTACAGCCAAATAATGCCACAGAAACACGATGATTTCAACGAAGTCCATGTTTATTTCTTTTGACAGAATAATATCATTTATACCCTGTATCTTCTATCACGTAATTATCATATTAGCGATGCCAGAGAACATTAAATCAATCAAACAATCACTTATCATATTAAAAAAATGATCTCGTTAGCGCTGTATACAGCGTTGGACTTCTTATCAGTTAGGATTTTTTGAACAATCAGTTCATTGATATGTTAAATTTTTAATTTAAATTTGAACTTATTCTGGGGAAAAAATTGAGACCTTAGATTTAGATTTATGTTTGCGTAATTCACGATTTTTTAAGAGGAAGGCCGACGGGACGGGCATTTCAGCACTTCCATAAGAAAAAAAAAAAAGAAACACGGTGGGATCGCCAAGACTCAGAGAATGTTATAGGACTCAGGGAATTTCGTAGGATTTAAAAATGTTGTAGAACTCAGTAAACCTTTTAGGACTCAGGGAATTTTGTAGGACTTGAAAACTATTGTAGGACGCAGTAAATTTTTTTAGGATGCATGGAATTCTGTAGGACTCAAAATATATTGTAGGACTCAGTAAGTTTATTAGGACTCATGGAATTTTATAGGACTTGAAAAGTGTTGTAGGACTCAGTAAACTTTTTAGGACTCAGGGAAATTTTGTCGGACTCAAGAAATTTTGTAAGACTCAAAAACTATTCATGGATCAGGGACTTTTGTAATACTCAAAAGATATTCAGGGCTTAGGGAATTTTGTAAGACAAAACCATTCATGGATCAGGGAGTTTTGTAATACTCAAAAGATATTCAGGGCTCAGGGAGTTTTGTAAGACTCAAAAACTATTCATGGATCAGGGATTTTATAATACTCAAAAGATATTCAGGGCTTTTTTGTAATACTCAAAATACTCAAAAAAGATATTCAGGGCTTAGGGAATTTTGTAAGACTCAAAAACTATTCATGGATCAAGGAATTTTGTAATACTCAAAATATATTCAGGGCTCAGGGAATTTTGTAAGACTCAAAAACTATTCATGGATCAAGGAATTTTGTAATACTCAAAATATATTCAGGGCTTAGGGAATTTTTTTGTAGACAAAACTATTCAGGAATTTTGAATCAGGATCAGAATTTTGTAATACTCAAAAGATATTCAGGGCTTAGGGAATTTTGTAAGACTCAAAAACTATTCATGGATCAAGGAATTTTGTAATACTCAAAAAATATATTCAGGGCTTAAGGATTTTGTAAGACAAAAACTATTCATGGATCAAGGAATTTTGTAATACTCAAAATATATTCAGGGCTCAGGGAATTTTGTAAGACTCAAAAACTATTCATGGATCAGGGAATTTTGTAATACTCAAAAGATATTCAGGGCTTAGGGAATTTTGTAAGACAAAACTATTCACGGATCAGGGAGTTTTGTAATACTCAAAAGATATTCAGGGCTCAGGGAATTTTGTAAGACTCAAAAACTATTCATGGATCAGGGAATTTTGTAATACTCAAAAATATTCAGGGCTTATTTTTGTAAGACAAAATTATTCAGGGGATCAGGGTTTTGTAATACTCAAAAGATATTCAGGACTCAGGGAATTTTGTAAGACAAAACTATTCATGGATCAGGAATTTTGTAATACTCAAAAGATATTCAGGGCTCAGGGAATTTTGTAAGACAAAGCTATTCAATCAAACTAAAAGATTCATGGATCAAAAACTATTCATGGATCAGGGAATTTTGTAATACTCAAAAGATATTCAGGGCTCAGGGAATTTTGTAAGACTCAAAAACTATTCATGGATCAGGGAATTTTGTAATACCCAAAAGATATTCAGGGCTCAGGGAATTTTGTAGGACACAAAACTATTCATGGATCAGGGAATTTTGTAATACACAAAAGATATTCAGGGCTCAGGGAATTTTGTAAGACTCAAAAACTATTCAGGGATCAGGGAATTTTGTAGTACTTAAAAGATATTCAGGGCTTAGGGAATTTTGTAAGACAAAACCATTCATGGATCAGGGAGTTTTGTAATACACAAAAGATATTCAGGGCTCAGGAAATTTTGTAAGACTCAAAAACTATTCATGGGTCAGGGAATTTTGTAATACTCAAAAGATATTCAGGGCTCAGGGAATTTTGTAAGACAAAACTATTCACGGATCAGGGAGTTTTGTAATACTCAAAAGATATTCAGGGCTGAGGGAATTTTGTAAGACTCAAAAACTATTCACGGATCAGGGAATTTTGTAATACTCAAAAGATATTCAGGGCTTAGGGAATTTTGTAAGACAAAACTATTCACGGATCAGGGAGTTTTGTAATACTCAAAAGATATTCAGGGCTCAGGGAATTTTGTAAGACTCAAAAACTATTCATGGATCAGGGAATTTTGTAATACTCAAAAGATATTCAGGGCTCAGGGATTTTGTAAGACAAAACTATTCAGGGATCAAGGAGTTTTGTAATACTCAAAAGATATTCAGGGCTCAGGGAATTTTGTAAGACTCAAAAACTATTCATGGATCAGGGAATTTTGTAATACTCAAAAAGATTATTCAGGGCTCAGGGATTTTGTAAGGATATTCAGGGTTCAGGGAATTTTGTAACTCAAAAACTATTCATGGATCAGGGAATTTTGTAATACTCAAAAGTTATTCAGGGCTCAGGGATTTTGTAGGACACAAAACTATTCAGGGATCAGGGAATTTTGTAATACTCAAAAGATATTCAGGGCTCAGGGAATTTTGTAAGACTCAAAAACTATTCATGGATCAGGGAATTTTGTAATACTCAAAAGATATTCAGGGCTCAGGGAATTTTGTAAGACTCAAAAACTATTCATGGATCAGGAATTTTGTAATACACAAAAAGATATTCAGGGCTCAGGGAATTTTGTAGGACTCAAAAACTATTCATGGATCAGGGAATTTTGTAATACACAAAAGATATTCAGGGCTCAGGGAATTTTGTAAGACTCAAAAACTATTCAGGGATCAGGGAATTTTGTAATACTCAAAAGATATTCAGGGCTCAGGGAATTTTATAAGACTCAAAAACTATTCAGGGATCAAGGAATTTTGTAGTACTCAAAAGATATTCAGGGATCAGGGACTTTTGTAGTACTCAAAAGATATTCAGGGCTCAGGGAATTTTGTAAGACTCAAAAACTATTCAGGGCTCAGGGAATTTTGTAAGACTCAAAAACTATTCAGAGCTCAGTGAATTTTGTAGAACGTGAAGTAATTTTGTAAGACTTGGAGAATTTCGTAGGACTCTGTAAATCTTTGAGGACTCAAAACCGTTATGTAGGACTCGCGAGAGTATTCCAGGAATGTAGGAAATGTTTAGTCCTGAAGGAAATCATGTAGAGGAAAAATAAACTGCACAGTTCAAAGATTATTCTGTTAATAATCCAATTACAGAGCTGACTTCTCTCCAAATCAAAACGTGAGAAAGGTATTTATTTCGTGTTCATCAACTTTTCGTTATTTATTTGCTTATTATAGCGTAATTTATACATTTACCTCTTTCCCGTATCCGGTGTAGATTTGGTTTAAATGAGCCAGTTGACGAAATATGAGACCTGGTCTTTTGTACACTGACCGAACTCTGACGCTGACTGCCAGCTCTTCAGAAGAGACGCTGCAGAATCATGCTGAGATTTTTCACTGCGTTCATCTAAGTCATTTTAAGTGAATTACGCAAATTTTAAATGTTCATTTACTCATGAATTCACAAATACTTGTGTATAATAGAAGCACCCAAGGATATGCACTTATGCATATACTCTTATGTGTATATAGAATCATTGTGTATGTCAAATCTGCTGGTCGGTTTTTACTAGATGCGTATTTAACCGTAATAATTGTATATGTGTATATATATACATACATACATATATATATATATATATATATATATATATATATATATATATATATATATAGAGAGAGAGAGAGAGAGAGAGAGAGAGAGAGAGAGAGAGATCCGCATAATGGACGATATATATATATATATATATATATATATATATATATATATATATATATATATATATATATACATATATATATATATATACATACATACAGAGAGATATCCTTATCCTTCGTTATTGCTGTACATCAATGTAATATAAAAATCATATTAATTTTTAAAAACCGTAAATTAGATTCTGAGTTTATTTCTAAAATCGTTGTAACAATAGTGCTGTCGGGATTCGAAAACCACTTACCTTTTACCACCATTTCCAAGACCTTCGTCAGGAGACCGAGATCTTCGTTAGAAGATAGAGATCTTCACCAGGAGATCATCAAGATCTTCGTCAGGAGACCAAGATCTTCGTGAGGGGATCATTAAGATATTCGTCAGGAGATAGAGATCTTCGTCAGGAGATCATCAAGATCTTCGTCGAGATCAGTATCTTCGTCAAGAGACCATCAAGATCTTCGTCAGGAGATCATCAAGATCTTCGTCGGGAGATCATCAAGATCTTCGTCAGAAGATAGAGATCTTCGTCAAGAGATAATCAAGATCTTCGTCAGCAGATAGAGATCTTCGTCAGGGGATCATCAAGATCTTCGTCAAGAGATCATCAAGATCTTCGTCAGCGGATAGGGATCTTCGTCAGGGGATCATCAAGATCTTCGTCAAGAGATAATCAAGATCTTCGTCAGCAGATAGAGATCTTCGTCAGGGGATCATCAAGATCTTCGTCAAGAGATAATCAAGATCTTCGTCAGCAGATAGAGATCTTCGTCAGGGGATCATCAAGATCTTCGTCAAGAGATCATCAAGATCTTCGTCAAGAGATCAGCAAGATCTTCGTCAGGAGATCATCAAGATCTTCGTCGGGAGATCGAGATCTTCGTCAGGATTTACGTGCCTCGTACCCTTAAAGAGATTGGGGTATGCAATAACTCGATGAGGTCGATAACCATGCAGATTTGAGGAACCCTCAACCTTCACTAGATCTGCAGGTGATGGTCATAGGCAGACGTGAGGTATCCAGCGCCTTCATGATGTCCGAGACCAAAGTCCTCCGGTGGACTTCAAGTACTTAGAACCTTCACTGACTTCGGAACTCCGCTCATTACCATATAACAAAAACACCGAAGAATTCTTGCCATAACCAGGTACTGTTTGTAATTTTCATTTCGGACGCCAGAGAAAATTATGATTTGTTCCTCTGATAGAGGAAAAAAGGGCCTGTATATCACAAACTGACGAAGAAGGCAGACAGAAGGCATGGCCATTTCTGATGGAAAACAAAACAAAAAACAAAAACAACGCTATCAGTTCCGTCTGCTGAAGAGTTGTGCATAACTGATATCTTTCTGATCACGGATTTGCAAACACATTAGATAGCAGATTCCTTCTAGAAACTTTCACCCCATCTAGAAACTGATGCACTTAACGCAGAAGAAGATCTGGAAGAACCTGACTGACTAAAACA